>NC_092576.1:4470000-4770000 GCF_037975245.1 Apostichopus japonicus | reverse complement strand
TTTTTACCACTTTTTACTTATTCGCGATTATTGACTTTTTTATTGCGCTCTCAAATACCTATTGACATTTTTCACACTTTGTTGGTGCAACTTTCTGACAAATGGCGATGATTTGGACGCTAGGGTTATTAGGTGGTAAATTATATGAAATATAAAAGTACGTCACTCACCTCAAACACTACAGTCCTATTTGCGCTAGGTCGCCGTCTCGTACGAATACTACAGACAGGATCCAATTAAAAATCCAACACAAATTCCGCTATCAAAATCCTAATCCATAAAAACAATTCACCCGGAAGCGGGGCAACACATATCCGATTTGATGTTGAATAAAAGTAGGGAAAAACAATAAAAGTTTTCCGTTTAAGCGTAATTTCGTCGTAAGTATAAGCGTTGTCGATCCGTTGAATATCGTAATCCAAGTCGTAGTCGTAAGTCGTAAGTAGCTATATATTCTATCGTTGTGTGAAATATTTCGCTTATCGTTCGTCGGAATAAAACCATCCATTGTTTTATCGAAACCAATGTCTCTTGACCTAGTATTAGTCATGACATTGATAGAGTGATTATCGATCGTAATTAATCTTATAAAAATGAGGGCGCACTTCCGATTTAAGAAAAGTGAAGTCCTCTACATAGCCCCCTTCCAGATCACTCGCGAAAAAGAGTGATCGATAAGAAAAACAAAACGTAATATAAAACATATATGTACACAGTTCTTCACCTATATCGCGCTGGCCAATGAACCCGCCTACCTGATCGCGTAACGGTCTTTGGAGTGGGGTCAGGCTGTATGAGTCCGGTGGGCTTATCGTCCGAGTGGCGTGTTTTGGTTGAAAGTTCGTCGTTCTCGAACGAGGGCAAAGTAAGCGGTTCGGTCGGTTCCACAAGTTCGTCGTCTTCAGCATACGCGACCTTTAACCTGTCAATCGACACTGTGTCGTGTTTGCAATTTATGTCCAATACAAATGTTTTGTACCTCCTGGAAATGACACGGAAAGGCCCTCGGTACGGAGGTTGCAGTGGACGTTTCACTGAATCGACTCTAACCCAAACGTGTGTGCAGTGCTGAAGATCGTCGGACTGCTGCGCATGTCGTTGATTTGGCCTGGTGTCGGTCCGTTTTAAATCGGCCATCTGTCGTTTCAGGCGGTCGACGAAAATTGTAGGATCAAGCTCGTTCACGTCAGGAACAGGAGATACCAGTTGACATGGCACGCGAAGAGTAGTACCGAAAACTAATTCCGCTGCACTGCACCCGAGGTCGGCTTTAAGCGTTGTACGTATGCCTAACAAAACAAGTGGCAAAACCTCGGCCCACTTGGAAGGATCGCGTTGAGCTTTGATGGATGATTTGAGATAGATTTAAGAAAAGTGAAGTCCTCTACAATGACACCTATTTATTCTTCATTTATCTGCAAATTAGCAAGGCCCGGAAAGGGTCATTTCCGGCGATCTAGGGAGTATCTTTACTCAAAAATTTCTGTACGCTCCGCGCCAACCTGTGGTGGCGCTCCGCTTAGATAGTGTCCAGAGCCGTATATAGAGAGAGTTTGGCCAACCATGTAACCGATTTGGATTGGTCGAGAGGGAAAACGCCCACACAGGGTGGTAAAATAGGTCCACTTGAAAACTTGATAGCAGACGACACGCTTACACACAGTGTATAGACTATCGTTTGTGTACACGAAAAAAGTACGAAATTATGAAAGAAATGGTGCTGGGGATGCTGCAATCGGTCAGAACATGGATATTGTTGTTTGATTATCCGACTGACCATAAAAGAGGAGGAATTTTTTGGAAGTAGAAAGAACAAGATGGAGATCTAATGAAAAAAGTCTGTGTAGCCTAGGCCCATACAAGCCATAGGCCCTAGTGTAATACGAGTAATGTACAAGCAATGCGAGAATTTTACGTTCAGACTGGTTCTGTAATTACATGCATGGCTATTCTCTATCGTTTTACGATCCACAAATTCGATTTCATTATGCCAGCTCTCCTAATCATAGGCATGGCAGTTTCAGTCGCACATATAGTTATCCTAATTCCTAGTTATTGTATGCCTAGGCTATGCCTAGCCTAAAAAAGTATCACTTTTAGTTTAATGTAAAAGGGTGGGCTAGCCTCTAGGCATCACGTAAAGCCCTAATCCTTAGTTAGCCCGAAGCATAAGTTAAGCCTGGGCTTAGTTAGACCTGGACCATTCCTTCTATTACTACAACTGTTATAGCACATTACATAATATGGCACAGTATAAGGCCCAATTAAACTAGGTCTAAGGAAAACAAAGTAGCCTAGGCCTAAACTAGTTAGGCTAGGTCTATACTCATTGGCAACTTGTGGGTTGTGTACACATACAGGCCTAATTATATAGACCCTTTTTAGTATGCCATAAACAAGTGCCCAAATGGTTAAATGATCTTGGTTTGTGTTAATTGTCAGCATTGGCCTAGCCTTTTTAGGCTAACATGAATTCAGCCTAATTTTTTCTTCTTCAAAAGTATAGCCTAGGCCTTGGTTTAATTTGGATGCAGTCAACTATCATTTATCAAAGTTGCATCAGTACCTCCTTATTCCCTTAATTGACACCCACATTGATGATTGAAGTTAAAAAAATCTTTTTAAATTATCTTTAGACAGTAAATTTTAACTCCCTGAATTTCAGGACTTTTTTTACAAATCAAAGGTGACATGTGCTCTGAAGAAAAACTCCTAACATAAAAAGGAGAAGTATTTATATCCCATTAATAGAGAAAGAATTATGTTTCAATTGGTAGCATGCAACTTAAAATTTTGCAAACATTAGATACAATCAAACAATAACAAGGTTCATTTACAAGGTAATCTACTGCCCTTTATTTCACATTAGTCTGTCACATCAGAAGGTCACAGCTTTCAATAATTATACAAACAAATTCCCTTGATGGGTGCTTCGTTAGATTCCTGCAATTTTCAAGTTTATCAATGTAATAAGTTCTGAATGTGGCAATGTGGAGAAGCTTTGGGATAATCTGTGGATAAGACTGCCAGACTATCAACAAGATTCCACATCCATGCAACTCCAACTGCTTCCTTCACCTCCTTGCAGATGTACCACATGTCCAAAAAAAAGTCAGCATCGGTTTATTTAATTAAAATCTGGCTTCCTCCTGAGCTGGCAAATACACATGAATTGTCAAGTACAGAGGTCAGTGTGAAACCACTGAAAGATCTTCTCAGCTTTCAAGAAAACAAAGACTTGAAGCCAAATTGACAGAGGCCACACTGATACCATTCCACTCTCATAAGAAGAAGGCATCACACACTTCATTTTGCTTCTGCGATGCAGTGCCTGGTAGACTGTGAGGGTCACCCAATGGATGTTTTAACAACTGCCTGGTTTATAGAGCTCTGCAACAGATAATTCATCCTGATGTCTAGTCGTCATCCTGTCATGGAATTGAGCAAGTTGAACCCACTTCAACACAAAGCAGCTATTGAATTCTTGTCTAGGTACTGTCAAATCCACATCACCATCATTGCTGGTTCCAGCTACGCCGACCATAATAAAAGAGTACAATGAGGGTTTTTTAATTCGTCCAACAGAGCTTGCATTCCAGTACCTTTGGGCAGCTGAAAAGATATTCAGAAATTGTTATATGAGTGTGTTTGTATGCATGCATATGTGTGATTTTCTTGCTTTACAGATCAGCTCCATTTTGATAAGCTATGTAACGTGGAAACCTGCCAATCATATGTTTGAAACAGGACAGGCTGAAACGATTCTTAAATGAAAAGCTTAACGACTTCTTGCGTTTTTATACATCACTGTTCAGGTAAGGCCAGTAAGGGCAGTATGAAGAATAAGTAACAATTAATAATTATCATTATGGCCATTTGCTGTCTGCATAATAACAAACTGAATGATGTCATCAGCCCTGTGCTCAGTTGACAACACTGACAAGTAGGCACACTATGTTAGTGTGATCCATGAAACCTTATTAAGGACATGACCGTATAGTATATATGTTAATGGAAAATACATAAGCTACAACATACACCAGTATTCAGTTGTTGCAGGTTTTTTTTTTCTCGACAGACCCATTCAATCTGTTGCACCTACTATAGCCTAGTAAGTACATTCCTGAGAAATTAACACCACAATATCAGTCTTAGGTTTGCCCACAGACTCCCAACTATTGCTAACTCCTACACTCAAGTATATAGTTTAGTTTAGTAGAAAAAAAAGACCAGGAGAGACATTCAAGTCCCCATTAAGGACCCTAAGGCTATATGAGAGGAATACAACCGAGGACATCAAATGTCATACCCAATTACAATGCTTAATGTACTCATCCAAAGCATTCTTAAACCCATTCACACTACTTGCAATTCATCCTTCTCAGGCAAACCATTCCATCCATTCACAACCCTTGTATTAGACTTTAGAGAAAAAGTTATGCCGAATATTAATCCTACTTTGTAACTTCTGGAGTTTAAGACAATGACCTCTGGTACAACTACTTTTGGCAAACCTGAAAAGATCAGTGAAGCATAAATTGTCATTCTATGTGTAGGCCTACTTTATTTAATTGAAGGATCTATAAATGTAGGCCTGATGCTATAGTTGTGCGTCTGTAATCTAGCCTAGCCAGGACTGTGATGTGTGCTTTTCGTTTGTATGACTAAAGTAGGAGTAGTAGTATGAGGCGTAAAATAAAACAAGTGTAATGACAGGTTTTCAGCTAGTTTTCTATGCATTTCAGGTGTGAAGATAAACGTAAATGTCATTAAATAACGCATACTGTGTGCAAAGCTGCTATATATTGTGTGTGGTGTTTTTCGTGTTTCGCGCAACTGGTAACGACAACTGGACCTATTTTGATGCCCATGGTTTGCGTGTGACGTCACAAATCGCCAGTTGGCCAAACTCTCTCTATATACGGCTCTGATAGTGTCAAAAGCGCCCCTCTCCCCCCCCCCCTCCCCTGACCAATTCCCCTAGCTCCGCCACTGGCATCTACTGAAAGAAGAAGAATTTGTAATGTGTTTTTCAATGGTTAAACTTATATTATTATTATTATCATTATTATTGTAACGACTTCCCCAATAATTCTAACCAATATAATAACACGGAAAATGATTTTATGTTATTGGCAGGTGATGTAATAACTGATGGATGCCTATATAATATGCACATTAACATGTAGAACGTGCGCGAAGCGCGCGAAAAAATTTTGCTTATATTTTTCGGGCAAGTCGTTACAGCCCCCCCCCCCCAATCAAATGAGGCTCCTACGCCTATGCGTTTAACCACGACCCCCCCCCCCTCAGACGACTTGAATTTTTCCCTTTCGGAGAGACCATGGATGTATAATCCCCTGCCCCCTCTCCTCTCAAATGACACTAATGAACCCTCAAATTGTATTCTACGCCGCTGTAGCGTAGCAGGCGGGAGGGGGGGGGGGTCGCAGAGTGCCTCCCTCCCCACAGAAAGTTTGTTGGAAATCAAAAGGAGCTAAAAGAACAATAAAATATAAATGTACTCGAACCTGGGGGATGTAATCGATGATGGGGGAGGGGGGAATGTAATAAACAGTCACCTCAAAAATATGTGCGGTACGCAATGTCTCTCTGAGTGGCCATATATTTGTATTCACATATCCTTTTTTTGTTTTCATATTTGATAAAACCGGATAGTTTTTGACCATGCACAAGGTTTTGGTACTATAAAAGGAAAGTTTCAGTACTCGAATGAAGTTTAAAACGATGTTAATGATAGCACCATTTTGCATCTAAGCCCTTTTCGAGAAACAAAAAAGGGACACCCCCTCCCCTCATTCCCTCATTCCCCTCACTCAGGACAGCGATCACACCGCTATGTGCCTGACTATTAGGACAGAAAATTTACCCACCCCCCCCTCCTCACCCACACCAAAAACCTAGCATAGCCGAAATAGTCATTAATCACTGTCTGATGATGATTGAAGATAATTGAAGATACGAACCCAGGAGAGAACGCAACGTTAATATGTAAAGAAGGATAAGTAGTTACTATTGTGACGGTTACTGCCGAACGCAGCCTCACCCCATCATTTGAATATATCTCGTTCGATCAATCGGGAAAACCTTTTACATGTTGCATGGATTGAATACGATTCATTTTTGCACAACTCTGACTGTTGAAGCATGAGATATACGATAAGAGCACGAATTGCGGCTGAACGTTCGGCTTAGATGTGATTGTAAAATTGGTTGATTCTTACTGCACGGTTATTCAGCATATATTATCTGGAATTAACTGGCCTGGGCCAGTTTGAGTTACACATATGAAGAAAAATCGGCATTCAAATATGCTTAATAATGCAAATAAGCTTTATGGCAAGTCATAAGTGCAATAATTCGATAACCGGGTTCATCGCCGTTAAACTCTGTATTTCGATCGGTAAACTCAGTTTATCGAATGGATGACCGTGTTTTTCGCGATAAACTAATTTTGTCATTGCGGCGTTCCATACGAACGATCTCTGTAACGTGTATCACTCAACGAGGTAAATGAATCTGGAGGATTCATGTCAATTGGGTGCGCGCGTACCATGTATGGAGGGTCATGTGATGTGTTCCAGGGTGGTACTATACTGATATTTCTCTGTAGCTGTTCGAGAACAGTGTTAGTGACTTCGTGAAAGATTGGTTGGTTCGGACATGGGAAGTAACGGCATAAGAAGGTACTGGTACTTCAGGCCTACGAAATAGTGCTAATATGCTAACGTTCAACCTTATTCTCTTGAATGAAGGCAGGCTTTCTACATAATCTTACTTATTAATACAGCTCTAGGGGCAAGCTTTGTCTCATATGGCCTAACGTTATTACCACACGCTATAAGTGAATGTAGAAATGGGAAATGTGGGGAAATGTTTAGTTCAGTGCAACCACGGAATTCTCCATGGAACAGAGCCTAATGCTGCTCGACGGGAAGCGTTTTTTTTTTCCTAGGAGGGTTAGGGGTAATTATCATATATAGGCGTATCCAAACCCTCGCGCTTGCGTGTTACTCGTATAAAGTTTATAGCTAGTAGTAGTAGTCGTACATACAGTGTGTGCGACGCGATTCACGTTTTGCACACATGTATACGTATATGCGTTCGTGCAACAATGGAGACCTGCTCGACTGACAATCCTTGCGAAAATCTTCAGCTGGAATCTCGCCCTAGATGTAAAGTTACTCGATACAATTGCATTAACTAAAGTAATTCTCTCACCCAGATTTTAGACACAATGTACGGATTTCATCTGTCGTCATCATTGTGCGCGACTGACATTAATTTAATGATTTGGTTAATGTTAATCTGCTAGCCTACATTACATGTATTTCTAGTTTCACGGTAAACTTTAATGTTACGGTAAAGTGTAACATGTACATGATACTAATATAGTAGGCCTACATACAAACTTAAGCCTGCTTTTATGAACTATCAGTCATTCGGTACTTTATCTGCTTTGCATCATTGTTTAATTGTACAAATGAAAAATAATTATGTGATGATATTGAGGGTGACGATTTGATCGAGCTTTAATTTGTACTTCTTTCACTTATTTTCTTCAATTCTCACTTGGTAATCCTTGGCCAAAAAGGCAAACTGCATTGTAAAACTGTACAGCGGAGATCTATTGCATTGTACAGCGTACATACTGCCCACGTACACCTGGCCCACACATGTGTATTACAGCGATCGATGAGTAACGCGTGTCTATGAGTAACACGCATGCGCGAGGGTTTGGATACGCCTATATATGATAATTACCCCTAACCCTCCTAGGAAAAAAAAATACGCCGACGGGAATATAGCTATCACGTTAGGCTACAGGCACGGTTATTGCTAGGTAACGGGTGTCGTCTGCTGCTCTAAGCACGCAAACACATTTTATACTAGTTAGGTGAAATCATCGTGCGTAATAGGGAGAGTAGTATATTAGTACCACCCTGGAACACATCACATGACCCTCCATACATGGTACGCGCGTACGCGCGTATTTACTGTGTGATAGTTTCTCCAGATTCATTAACCTCGTTGGTATCACTGTGTCAACTTTCAGTGATTTGACCTTGCACCATGAACCTTACGTTGTTTCATTCGTAATGCTGGTTGTAGTTTGTTGTAGTGAAGGCGCTACTGTGTAGACCTAGCACACAAAGAGACGTAGCCTATAGTGAACAATAGATTTTTTAAGGTATGGAGTTGACGTTATTGGTTCGCATTTTTTCATAATTATACGTTAAACACTTCGTTTGTTTTGAGTCAGTTAGTGCCGGTAGACATTAGGCTAGCTGCAAGTTTCGTTTTACGTGGGCGTATGCTGTAGTACTGTACGTAGGTTGTGTCGAAGTCAACGTAAGCTTGTGTACACCCCGACTAGATTATCTGAGTGAAGGTTCCTTTCCTAAAACAGGATATAAGGTCAGTTATGTAGTATGTTAAAAGTTGGTAATCATTGTGCAGTTTTGCCATGGTATGTTTATTCCATATATATGACTCAGAATGTGGCAATATGTGTACTAGATTTTGCATATCGGATCGATCAGAACAAAGCCCCAAAACAGTATTTTGCGAGGCAGTTCTAATAATACCAAGTGGAATTTCCCGAATTTATGTGTATACACTCTGTCATGTATATATCTTTTTGTAAAAGGTCTAATACTCTGACGAACGTTACACTATGCATGTAACCATGAGCTGCATTTCGTTCTAACTTCTACAGCATACAATCAGCAAGCAATCGTTTCACAAACGCCGATTAATATATGAGTTATATATGAAATACCTTATATCACGTGATGCTTAATGTCTTTGTGAAATCTTTTAATGCAGGTTTGCCATTTATGAAGGAACCAACGTGAGATAAACATAGTAAGTTTGGTGAACGACAAGTTTCCTTGGAAATGGTGTCCCTTCTCATTTAATGATAGCACGGGCTTAGGTTACAAAGACACGTTGCTATGCCTAGTTAAGTAAGGGCATGAATGAATAATCGTTGACTTAGTATAGACAAAATGCTTGTTTATTTTTGTCATTCCGTATCAAATCACTTATGGCTGCTGCTAGACCCTCTCCGAAAATTTAAGGAAGTTATTTTGCCTAGTATTTAAATATTTAATGGGAAATCACTTAAATCAATCAAAACTCAATCAAAGTTTGAGATTTTTACAGTACTGTTTTACCATTACACAGGCTTTCTGAGCACCTGTTATTGTAATTTAAGGTCATAGCATGTTTCACGGTTTGTACAAACATAAATTCTCTTATACTATAGACTACAAAATCAGCCTCTCTCAACCTGACCCATTTTGACTATTCAGCTGTCAAAAACGACAGATTTTGCACTTCGGAGCAACTTTACAATCTCATAATTTTTCATGGAAAAAGCTAGAACCTTGAAATTGGTTTAATACTTAAGGATTTTTTACTTACAGTACAAGTAACGTACCGGTAAGTAAAATTCACAAATCTCACATGGCTATGTTTGTGATTATTTGGCTACTACAACCCTTCAACGTACTGGATCGCAACATGATATATCATCTTCGGAGTTACATAACTTAAAAGTATAACACAGGAAAACATTGTTAGCGTGTGTTTGTATTCACTGGGTTAGTCGTATCATGGAGCTATAAACCCTTTAAAAACACTCAATTATCCTTAAGTAATTTAGGAGAACTTAATCACCCACAATGGCACATTTTTAGGAAAAGAATTCAAAAATGTGGATACTGTGGCATTTTTAAAACAACTCCACAAAACAGTATTAAAACAACCTTAATTTTGCATTACTTTTGGTATGAGGTAATTGGCTCTACCGCTTTCTGTAATGAGAGGGTGCTGGGATGTTCAATTACTGAGGAAAATTAAGGAAATGCCACTTGGCCCACAGGGTTTCTTGAAAATTTCAAATGGTTATAAATCGACAATTTTTAAGCAATGCAACTGAAATTTTCACAGTTTCCTAATTTCATGGTGCTCCAATCATCAAGAATGGTGTTGTTTTTGGAGAAGGTTCAACTACAGAATTCTCCAATAATCTGTTCATTTGACATGAAATGACCCTCCTGTTCAATATTTTACCTAGAGAACAATAGATTTATCCTTGATACAACTGATATATGATAATTACTTTACCATCCTGCTTATATAACCCTTTCTTTGGCGACCCAAGTTGAGAAGTGGCTATCCGCAACTGAAACTCCCTTTGACTAAAAATTACCGGATATAACCTCACTGATATGAGTAATGGCTAAACAGCTCATTTTATTTTAACTTCTTGTTAATTCACTGAAGATTAATAGGGAGAAATGCAGCACCAAAGAAAACATATATATGAAAAAAAGAAATGATTACAGTGAAATGGAGGATATTAACTTTCAAATTCTATCGAAAACAGGTTTTCCTGCCAAATTGCATGTGACTGTTAAAAAATGAACTATGAAGGCCATCCTGAACTATCAGGCCTGGTTTTCATTTTTTGTGATGCCCCACGATCAATTTATGTCAGGAGTTCAAGTGTTAGTTTTCTTTTCAGATGTCTACCACAAACCTTTTCGTGATCACTACTATCCTTTGGTGCCTAATGAGTGGTAAGATCAAATACCGGTTTTATCTTGGAGAGGGGGGGGGGGGGTATGTGACTGCTGTTGGTAATACACGTAAGGGCGAGGGAAGGGTTTCATGAATATACACGAAGTGGAATGAAAGACCTGCACTTCGGTATTAAGACTTCCTATGTACAGTACTATCACATCACATGCACACGCCCAGTCTCGAGCGGTATTGCAGGGGAGGAAGGGACAGCTGGGGGGGGGGTGACATTCTCAAATGTGGTGAAAGTTTCTGCATGATGGTAATACAATATTATGAATACTATTATGGTTGGGGTAGGGTCCATTGAATAGTAATTTTAAAATTTAGTTAAATGCAAGTCAACATATATTACGACTCCATATGCTGGTTGTGTATTTCTTAGACTCACCCATTTATACATTTTGAACTGGAGAATGGAAGTCGGTGTGAGGGGAAAATCGATTCCCTACAACTTTCATGCGATTTGAGAACAGGTTCCATGTATAAGTCTTTCTTCTTTAATTACAGGAACGGTTGTCTCATCTGATAAGTGTCAGTCTCCGCAATATTTGCAATTAGGAAAGAAAGGTGTGATATCCTGCAGCAATCCTAGTGGTTTATATGGAGCCTTTTGGTACAACTCGACCAATGTGACTAGCAATGATCGACCATTTATCTCCCTCGGAGACGGCATCATATCTGGACCCGGACATGATTCTGGAGAATACGTTGTTCAACCTAATGGATCTCTTGTAATCAACGAAGTTTCTACCAAACATAATAATATTTTCGGAGTAACAATATTGGCGACTTTAGATGAAGATCCTATCTTTGAAGATGTTCATGTAGTTGTCTTTAGTAAGTCGATTTTTTTCATAACAACAGGTATTAGTTCATTTGCATCTGTTTATTGTTGGTGGTTGTATTTACAAAAATAACAAAATGAAGACAATACACTATAGGCTTTCATATGGAGGAAATTTTAAATACAGATATTTTAAAACTATCCTTCAAATAGCATTGTACAGAAACAAAAGGGACGTCTCAATTCCTCATACTTTATATGCGCCTTTCTCGGAGTCATATATATTGCTTTCTCCTTTTAACATAAATCTGAGGTTTTTGCAACAAGTCTTTAGCTAAGCAGGGGGTCGCTCTTCAGCGATTTCTTACAAAGTAAAAAAGGTGTCCTGTTGAAAACAAGAAAGTTAGAAGGATATTGCTGTATAGAACAATGACCTAATAACCTCTTTATTGTTAAATGTTAAAAAAAAAATCTGCCAAAAATAGTACTTTTGACACCTTGCAAGAAAGTAGAAGTTCCTTGTCAATCTGCCAAAGCATGCTCACATGTCTTTTCAAATGTTCCACATAAGAAACAAAAAGCAGTATCATTTTATTGAAACGATAAAGAAACTGCTATAGATGTGTCGAAAATTCATTTAACTAAAACAGTTGATTCGAATCTGCAATGGAATTAGCATGGCAAGTAATAACAAGGATAAGCAGTGATTTGTAAATATTTCTTAAGCCTGTGAATCATGATTCAATAATTCAATATTTCGCCCTTTGAGAGAAGTGTTTAAGCTTCAGTAAGGAATACATCAAATAAGTTTCCAAACAACCCGACGTCTGTTTGTCGTGGTCCACAAGTATCGATATTAACCAGAGAATGATTGGACAGTAACCATGGCTCGACGGTAACAATTAGAAAACAAATGTAGAGGGTGATAAGGGACAAGAAAAAAATCGAGTCTACAGTGATTACCTGGGGTAATATTAGGGTTCCAAGTTCAAGTCTGGCTTATAAGGGTTTTGCTTAGTGAAATGAGATTTTTGAATAAAAACAAATATTTATTCCATGCTTGCAAATGAAAGACATATAAACACAGTTGAAAAATATATTTGACGTGATATGATGTGATATCATTGATGGACATAGAAGACAAAAAAAAGAGTCAATTGAACAGAGAACGTCAACATGATGTCTTACATCAAGACAAACCACATCAGCATTATCCGTCGAAACACTGGACCGAACACAAGGAGTTCAGAGTTTTGGAGCGAAGATGTAGAGAAACAATGCGATGTGGAATCCACATACAAACACAATAAGAGGTTTAACATTTTAACTGCGGCTTGGTAGAGTTCGACGAAAAACGTCATAGGCATAACTGACAGTAGGTAAACCCCTCCCTTAAATTGTAGATGCGTGTCTGTTCGATAAAGTTCCGATACTTTTCTGTATATTTCTCTTTCTCCCGGAAATCATTCAACGTTAAATCATCCTCCAAGAAGAGAAAAATCGAGACACTGACCGATTTTACGCCTACTATTTGGTGATAATTTCTTCTCAGAAATATATCATGCTTGTTGAGAAGAAAGGCGTGGTGTGAAACATATGACTTTAGTTCAGTTAATCATTCCTCGATGATCTTCACATTCTCCTTTCATATTCCATTGTCATGTTCCATACATTGTTTCTCATTAACGTGAAGGTTTACAAGCTGACAAAAGGTGGTCTGTTCATTCATTCATCAATCCATTCATCCATACTTTTAATCATATACTCACTCAGTCATATTCATACTATATAGACGTTGTTTAATGTTATCATACAAACGATGGAACGGTGAGAACAAGTTAGAAACGGTCGGTGTACAACCATACAGATGATAAAATAGTATTACGTGATTAGTAGCTTACTAATAGAGTTACAATGGTTCAACAGTGTAAAAAGTTACATTATTGAAATAACACTAGCGTTGAAGCCAGCTGCATTGTGGGTATATATCTAACAGTCAAACCACACTGCAGCATATTAATACCCTATAATGAAGTTATGAATATGGTTGAATATCATGCGGTGTCTACGTGACGACTGGATGTCATTTGGTAATTTCAGATGGTGGTATATTATCTTCAGTAAATAGTCTAAATAGGATATCTTTTTAGGGGACAAGCTACAGTTTCAATTTCTTATTGAAATAGAGATGTTTCGCTAAGTATGGTCTCCAAAAATTAACAATAAATGCCCAGGCTAGCTGGACGAGTATGAACTACTTGAGTAGGAAAGATCTCAATGAAAGAATACCGACCTTTAGTTGTTAGTGAGCCCAACTAAATTCATAAAAGTTATCCATATTATGAGGCCGAATATATTCTGGCCGGACAATATTATTTTTCTTCCTTTTCACAATTTGCAGACAAACCACGTGAACCGTACCCTACCATTGATGCTACTGGATGTGACCAGAAATCTTTATGCTTTTTAGAATTAAACACTGCTTCAAGTTTAAAATGTAGTGTTTTACGAGTAGGTGCAGTATTAGATGATTTGTCGTGGAAGTTGAGAACTAGCAGTGGCGATAAACAGATCTCTTCTCAGTCGAAAGCTGTAACAACCAGTGTCAATGAGTTACAATCTTACTATACTGTTGTAGATATTTCGTTACAAACCTCTCTGTCATTACGTTTATTTGTCTGTGCAGCGAGAAGCAATGTGTCTGAGGTAGGTTACAATGAATCTACGATACTGGTTGAAAGCGGGACACTGGAAGCATCTAGGGAACCTCTGCTTGTAACTCTTAATGAAAGAGTGGTTATGAACTGCGGGGAAGATGTGTTATTCTTTGTATGGAAAAAAGTGGGTCAAACGGAAGAAATTATTGCATTTGGAACTAAAATTAGGAGTGAAGTTACGATGCCTGGTGGATTCACATTGCAAAGTAGCTCTCTGGTCATAAACACGGTTAAAAATCCTACATTGGGCACGTACACGTGTGTTTACAGCACTGACGGTGTTACAACGAAATTTACATCAACTGATGTAACTTTTCAGGGTAAGAACTACATTAAAATGAAAGAACTTCCCCATAACTATTTTATGTGCAGGTTAAATTTTATGTAGTATTCCAGTTAACGTAGTAAACATAAACTGATCGAATACATTTGTTGTTTTGATGTGGAATTGGAGGAGAAGCGTTGCAAAATAAAGGGACAGAGTTTAACAAAATTAACGTGTAAGATATGTACTTTTACTTTGTATGCGGTGTATAGTTCTTGATACCGATATGACATACCGTTGTATATCGTTCACATGCATGTTTGGACTTTTATGAACCAATTTAAGATAGCCGTGTTGATTTGTTATCTGGAGATGATGTCAACTTGCATTTGGAATTGTTGATATTCATGTTTGACCATTTCTCTTGGTATTTCAGAGGAGGAACGACGAACTGGTTGGATTGGTGTTGTTGTGTTCTTTGTGTTATTAGTGTTATTGATTATCATCGGAGTCGTCCTCTACCGATGGAAAGGTAATTTATTTATTAATCAGTAAATGTAAATATTACTCTAAAGTATATAATAGACTTCTGTTTAATTGATTTGGTTCAGGTTTCTTTTTGCAATCAGACCGTTGTCGATGCTTCCTTAGATAACTCTAGACCAGGGTTGTCCAACCTAGATAGTCCAGCCAGAGATGCTGTACGGTGCGAAATTTTAGTGAGCAGATTTATTGATAGAAATTTGAAGCTATATAATCAATCATTCGAACCTTCTGGGTCCAAAAAACCGAATACAGGTCAGTTTGTGTGACATTCTCAGTGGGGAGGGGGGGGGGCGGGTGTACTTTATTCATCTGTTTTATCAGGAAGGAAAATAAATCAGTGCGCTCCGCGTGCAGTGCTCACATGTTGTTGCCTTGGGCTCCGGGCAAAAAATCGAGCGTAGGGTTCATGCGGCCCTCTCCTTCATCATAATCATTCCATGTGGCACTCCTGTACAAAAGGTTGGACAACCCTGCTCTAGACGTTAAAATCAGTTTTTCCTATTAGGAATATCTGCTTACTTTATTTATACTGAAAACACTTCGAAGCCATTGCAATCTGTGACACCAAGGATATCTGGTTCAGCCTTTACTTGCCCCACTAACGGCTATCCATGTTCCCATCATTGATATGACATTGTGTTAACTCCGACTTGTAGCATCAGTGATGGGATCGGGGTCTTCCATTGCAATAATAGGGCATAGCCGTACACTTGGATTAAGCCTCACCCAGATGCTCTCTATGACTTCTCACCCCTTCCTGGTTAGAAATCTTGAAATGCTCTCCTGTGATTCCTGTTCTACTATGTGTGGGGAATCCTAGCTACAAACCTGGTTAGCACCTACTTTCTAGTGCATTTTTTGTTGTCGTGTTTCAATTAACTGTATTTGTGACGCAGTTCTATAGTTCATTGTTTCACTACAAATTAGAGCAGTGATAATAACTACAATCAGACTGAATCCACGTAAATGGAATGATGTAAGCCAAACGGATCCATAATACGTTTAGATGTCTTGGTGAAGGCACACTGTCAAGAACTACATATTTCAAATTAGTTTCATCTGTTAAATGTTTTGATCAAAATTTGAATACTCTAACCTATTTATGCTGATTAAACGTGTTCGTCACTCTCCACACTTCGTAACAATATCTTGTAATAAAGTAGTTATAGCAAATGCACTTATTCAAATTACGTAATTCTTGTTACAATCGGGTGAATTCACTTTCCGGCTTCCACAAGTAGTCTAAGGAGAAAATAAGGATAGACTAAGAAACTTTAATAAGATGGAAATCATTGGATGAACATAACTTGATAATAGTATGTATTTAGACTTTGGTACCTATCATGGATTTGTCCAAGCTATTGACTAGCCAACATGTCATCATAACTTATTCCTTGGAACACACCATCCAAAGCCAGACTTTAGCCAACGATGTACGTTATTAAGATACAATCGATAAAATAGATTAAATAGATGAATCGATGAAATCGATGAAATAGATAAAATAGATGGAATCGATGAAATAGATTAAACAGATGAAAGATGAAATTGATGAAATAAATAAAATAGAATAAATATATTAAATATGTTAAATACATTAAATAACTTAAACAGATTAAATAGATTAAATAGAATAAATATAATAGATTATATAGATTAAACAGATTAATCATATTAAACAGATTAAAGTGGTATTTGAATGTTAACATACATGATCATCCTGACATAAAATAGGCAATAACATATCTTTTACTTCTACACCTTTTTTTTTAGTCACGCCCACTCAGCCAAAGTCACGCTTTGACTGTATTACTATTATCAGCACTATGACAATTATGAGATGATCACTTTGTATATTTATGCATCATTACATTCACATATAGAGTGGTGCCGGTCATTTCTTTAGATCAGAGTTCAAGTTGTCAATGCAGTTCCCGTGAAAACTAGTGACTCACATCCCACAGATCTCAGGCGTCTATTTATGTACATAACAATATATTATCTTACCTAACGTATTCAGAATGTCCGTTGAAGCTTGTGTCTTTTATTATGAATACGTTCATTTTCGCTGTTAGAACTACAGCTTACAATACTCAGATGAGTAATACAGTTTATATCTTATCCGTAACAGAGATTAATTCCAAAGATCGACGGGGTACAACAGCATCAACACAACATCAACAGCAGCAACAACAGCACTTACTCGAACCTCCAAAAAGGGTGACAGAAGAAGAATTAAAAGGTATCTAAGCTATATTTATATTTCTATATATATATATATATATATATAAATATTATTTCATGGATTATTTACAACTTTCAATTACTGTGTATTTAATTTTGATGTAAGAAGCAATGCGTTCTCAGTTATTATCAAGTTTCCTGTACTGCACCTGCATATAAATTTAAGTTAATGACCCAGAAAGAAATTAAATACGATTGTAAGACTGTTACTCATAAATCGACCTTGTTCTTTCATTGTAAAGCCTTGTATAAGAAAGCTATAATTTCGAAAGACCAAACTCGAGCTACACACGATTGGATAGTGAAGAGGTTGAAGGAAGCATCTGAAAGACAGGTAAAAAACTTCTTAAAAGAATATTACTTTAATTTCGATTCAGTGTGAATGATATGTAAAGAAATTATGTACCTAAGCTTGATATTCTTTTGTCAAACAAAAACAATTGGTAGAAGAATCTGAAAATATGTGGCGTTGAGAATAAATGTGACCGATGCATAGATAGTTATCTTCATTATTTCATTCTATTTTGCTTTTAACTTTCAAAATAAAACATTCACTAAATATATACTAAGTTCGTATATACATCTAACAAGTGCTTGCCCAATATGTTAACCGTTCAGTCATGTCTTAATTCATGATGTTTCGATACATTGAACAATATTTCAAATAGCGACTTCACGTATCTTTGACTTTCAGTGAGATAAAACTCTAGTTTACTTCTCTAAATGCTTGTTTCTGTTGAAGCAATGATATGTGAAATTTTAAAACAACGAATTGCCTGCATCTAGTGTCCACTCCATTTAGAAAGTTTCAAACTCTACAGAGGAACACTGCAGAGAAGATTAACATTGTTTAATATAGATACGATTTAACTGATTAATAATTGTGTAAAATTATGGACTTTGTAATCATACACGTGATGTTGAATAACTATCATAAAATATGTAAATTTGTTGTGTTTTTGTGACGAACAATTTGCAACCTTTAAATGCTACAAGTTAAGGCGATGAATATATGAATATTACATAACTATGTGTAAAATATGTATTTATTAAATGAAAGAAAACGTTTTGTATTTAGTACAGAGGGGAGTCATGTTCCTTTGCTTGTTGTCCATCTCCATTGCCAATAAGCCTGTTGCTTCTCAAACCACATCATGTTTGGTATTTACCTCTAAAATGCAACCTAGTAACATTACTTTATTAAATAGAATCACGGAGCCAAAAACACCAAGCATCGTCATATCAATATTATAAATATAAATTAACTGAGCTAAATTGAGACAACTGTCATGTTTCAGATTTCAATTTCATGTTAGATATTTTTTACACGATATGAAAGACACCTTAGATTGCTAAAGCAATATTCCTGTTGGTCAATCTTTGAATTACTTTGTAATCTATCCTAGTTAGTAAATGATCTAATTGATGTTGATAATTTTTTGAGGTTCCTCATTCATGTTTCCTCAAACTTATTATGTGGTTAATTTCTTGAATAGGTTGACATTCAAAAGATTATACTGCGAGACAGCTTCACGTCAGTTGAAGATAACGGTGTAGCTATTAATCTAAGCTCTGGAGCAGTTTTACCTCCGCTTAACACTTTGAACAGATTGGACTTTGAAAACGAAAAATGGCAACAATGGGACCTAACCAAATTGATAAGTATCCTGCAATATGCTTGTTCCAGAAGTCCACCGACCGAAATCAAGTAAGCGTAGTTATTTTGAACTGTCGACTATTATTCATATTGTCTGAGAAAGAATTACATGTATTCAATTTACCTATATGTTGGAATAATTACTGCAGTTAGAGTATAACTAGATGTGAAGACGTTTTAGCAATATGTCGAACCATCTCGTGCTTACTTACACATATCACGTACAGAATTAATATACCTCTTTCAGCTAATTGATTGATTTATTTACCAAGAAAAACGGTGGTATGTTCCTTCATTTGAGCAGGCTACATCAGATGTGAAATGAAAAAAAAAGTAAAAAAATACTTGAACCGGCATTTGTGGACTTAACAATAAGAGTATAATATTGCACACCTTTCAGTTTATCTAATTACAAAACACTGACGAATTAATACAATTTCTCCTCAAAGGATTGAAAGAAGTCTGCTGCCCTTTAAATTTGAGAACAAGTTGAGCACGTTACAACAGAAGCCACTTGGTAAGAGTGCAGTTTAACAAATTACTCTTACAAATAAATTAATCTTTACAGGTAAATGTTGATGAGGTGAAATGTTGTTTTGTAAATGATTGCATCTGCACGATTAAGAACAATGACTTATGCGTTTATGATTATCCTTTGTTCAACTGGTTTGAGAAAAAGTTAGTAAAACACGAAAAAAGGAGATTTCTTCACGTCTTTATCTACAACCCTAAAGCTACATGTTTATGTACTGGGCTCATACTTGCTTTCGTCGTGCATAATGTCAGTAGCATAGCGCATTTCTTATCGAAGCCAAATAGATTTATGCGATGGTAATTGCGCGTGCATTTAGGTATGTTCGTGGGGTGTGGGTATGTGCGTGACGGTTTAGCTAAACACTTCAAGTGTAAATGATTAAGATGGTTTAATGTCATACTTGGGGTGTTGATCCACCTTAGTTAGCAGAAGAAAATTATTTTCTTAAAAAGTGAAGTGAAGTACACGAAGGTCAACGCTTTTAATTGTTTAAAAACAATACATTAAAAAGCACAGTTTGGATGAAATTGATAGGTGGTAGTTGATCTAACGTAATGAATACAAGTTTTTTTCTTTTCCTTTTTATTGGGGGGTGGGGGTGGGGGTGGAGTGAAATAAAATCCAGAATCCTATTTTGTTTTTTGTTTTTTTTTGGGGGGAGGAGGTTATTTGAGGTTAACACTCAGTTGATAAGAGTCTATTCACATTACAATTGACCTCTTTTCATTTTTGTTCAATTGATATTTTCGTCGTATAATTTTTCAGCATCCAGTTACGGTTTGAAAAGTTGTTTATTTCAAGCTCCAGTAGTACTTTATATATAGGGTTGATTGTCATCTAATCATGGGTGCATTAATCACTGTTTCCTGAAGGGGGAGGGGTGGAACGGAGGTAGTAAGTTTTCACCGATGCAGTCATGATGGTACATGCGTATATGTGCGATATCTCGTCAGGAGCAATATGAATGGTCAACATATCCGAAGATAGTTGGTTGTGTATTGAGAAGGTCAAAGTGGGAAAACCTAGTAAAAATATTATTTAGAATAACAACTCGGATGGATATCAGATCACTAACAGTTTTTCAAAAACTGCGTTCTCCAAAGATCAATGCATTTTCCATTGACCTCTTTTCTTCATATTGTTAGCATTAGGCAGGACCCCGAGAGTTGAAGACATGCACAGTCCAGTGTGAAAGGGTGTTTTTAGCAAATATGAGTTGTGAACAGGACGCCAGTATAACAATTGAGGGGTGTTAAAGGAATGTCAAGTAGACTTTTACTTGTGTCTAAAATACAGGTGGCACAGTGCATCTGTTTAATCGAGAATTACTAGGTTTATCAAAGATCGTCTTCGAAAATTAAATAAATGTTATATGTCCGGATGTAGCTGACCAAACGGGCTTGTACTAAATGTTTTACACGTTCAAGTTTCCGTAGATACCAGACTAAGGAAAACTCTTTTTATGGTCTCTTTCAGTCGAGTGGCAAACTGGTTTTGCAGTTGCAGGAATACTACATTTGAATTACGACACTGGACAATGGGAGGTATGTCCTCGTAACATAAATTATATGAAGATTTCATTGTAAATAGACCTTTTTTTAAATATACCTTTACATAGTAGAAGAACAAACATAGTCAAATTCATCTGGGTTTCGTCTTAATAACACCCATCAAGTTCTTGCTAATGTCTTCTTCCATACATATGTACTAATCATTGTGTTATTTTTTTATTCACACAGGGTAAACAACTCGGTCCTCTGAACGAGAATGTATATTACATGCTTGTAAGTATACCTTACTTAGTAAAATATACTTCAATCCAGTGCAACAAAGAATATGAACAGTTGAAGTCAACAACACTTGATTTCATTCAACGACTCTCATATTTTTCAGGAGTGGCGCAATTACGTTTTACTTCTAGGTAGGGGGGGGGGGAGTACTAGTATGTCACTTACAACCCAAAGTATAGAGTGACCTTATAAAGACATAACGATTAAGTTCCGTATTCAACTTTTATGTGATTGTCGTTGGCAAACAGATACGCTACAAGTAGCTTCTTCACAAGAAACAAACTGTAATAAAGTAAATAATTACACAGATTAAGGTCATTTCCAATTTCAGGAGAAAATATTTCATTCACTTTTTCTTTCCGTGTTAGTTTTGCATGTTCTGTTTATGTGCGTGATAATACTGAACTTCATGTCTTACACTTGTATTACAGAAAGAGAAGGCAAATGAAGAAGTGGTAAGTAAACTGGTAAATTCAGTATCCTATTATAAGTGGAAATTATGCCTGTAATTTTCATCACATGAATTTATCAAATTATTCTACGAACAGGCGAGGATTCTATAGATATTGTGGTAAATTTGGTAAAATATTAAAGAAAACATTGTACTTACGAGTAAAATGTAAAGATTTGTATGTGTATATACAATTATGTGACCCATAATATTTGGGTGGGACAAAATATGGGTTATTAGTGTATTAATGAGTACACGCTTCCGCTCTCCCGCTATTTCTTTCCCGAAAATCTCATTAGGTTAGGACAACTATTTAACTCGATGACCCCAAAGACAGCAGGGCCTGGTGGGGTGGTCTGGTGGTGGGCTTTATTCTCCACCCCACTAGAGCAAAAAAAAATCTTCACAAACTAAAAACAACTACTTTAACCATTCAAAATTTGTCAAACTTAGAAGTCAAAGTTTTGCGATTAAATGACGTCAGTTTGAGGAAATGTGTGAAAGTTTGAGGTATAGTTAGTCAAAATTTGCAAGGAAAAAACCCAACGACATTTTGAGATAAGAAACATAAATTTAGGTGTGACAACTTCAAAAATAAATTGGAATTGCTATAAACAAAAGTGAAGTTTAGTGGGTGAAGCCGTCAACATTCCGAGATAAAATGTTGCAGTTTACCATCTGCAGTGGCCCAACGAAGCATAAAAAAGTAAAATTCGTCCAGCAAAAGATACCCACATGGCCAAGGGTTATTATTTTCCCCTGCAATCCCAACCCCTTTCTTTTTGATAGCTCACTACGTACCTCCCTACCCGTTGTTGTTCAGTGTGCTTTTGACTTCACAGAGGGAAAGTTTCAGAAATCTTGGTCATATTCCCCCAATCTAAATGGGATCCACCGTTCTTGGACTTAAGTGTAGGAGGAAGTAAATTTAATGTTATGCCTTAACTGATGGTTGGCTATGTGTCACGTGATTCCATGAACATCACCTGTACAATTGATGACATGTTCATTGTTACAGCAAGAGGTATTGTTAGGCTTAACTTTGTAGAGTTAGGTTGGTTAAGATATAAGTTGCAGTGTATGGAAGCAAATATCTGCTGTGTGTTGGAAAAAAATATATCATTTCTGATAAAAAATTTGTTCTGTAGTTTAACACAGAGTTACAAGAACCATAACAAAAATTACATTACTTTTACTTTCTGTGGGTTTGTGAGGTGAAATCACAGGGGTCAGAGGTAACTTTGTGAAGAAAAAATACAGTGGGAAGAATTAAGTGCTAGTATATATACAGTATGAAGCAGTCTCTGCATATTTTTATAATATTGGTTTCAGTATCCATTTGTGTAGGCTGTATGAAATGTAATAGCAATCCTTTATCTTAGAAATAGCATATCGCATTCCTGATCAAGGAATGGAACCACACACCAACAGCGTAAAGTTCTAGAGTCAATTAAAGAGAAACAACGTTGCTCATTGGTGATGTAAACTATACTGATAAGTCTAGGCAGTCTGATCAATGAGCCCTCATTGCCCTCCCAATCCCCTCATGCTTTCCCCTCCCCCATTGGTGCAGCCACTACGGGCATGACTTTAAAATGGTAACTGTGTTCACAACAACATAGTGTGGTTACCGTGGTGAATTTATTTTGATAGCATTGTTGCATACCGTTTATGAACTCATGCGATCGCAACAATGTTAAACTGTAAGACCTTAAAGTCAAATGATATTGGAATTCATTATATGGGTGTACTTGGAATGCGAAGTGAATTATGTAAGCAACTAAATTATAGATCGCTATGCACAGGTTTAGATCACTATGCACAATTTTAATGTTTTTTAACGTTGTGTTTTGCTACATAAACCAAGTCGACTTTTTTCATGTTTCTCATATTTCATATTTTAAAATTTATATGTGACAACATTCCTACCCATTTGTTGCTTTCAGACCGACCAAACAGAAGGGTAAGTCTTTTCACTGCGATTCAATTATGTACTTTATCTGAACTGATAAGCCATGTTATAGATTCAGAGGTTACAAAGATGACATATTATGTGTTAAGAAAAGTCAGTAAGCTATACAGTATAGTGCCCAATCACTTAGCTAATAATAAGAAGAAGAAGAATAGCTAGTCTTATATAACGCAGACTCCAAAAGCGTTGTTCAATGCGCTTTAAGGGTGCTGAAAGGTGCAACAAATAATAGAGTTGAGAGAAAGGACAAGTTTAAAGACAGCGCCTGAATTGAATAATAGATCCAAAGACCTAATTTCAATCGTGAGGGAGTTCCATATAAGTGGTGTAGCATTCAGAAAGCTACAGTCACCGAAAGATCTTGTACGTGACATTGGAACCTCAAGTTGAAATTGATAATGCGAACGAATTGGTTTAAATTTAGCTTGCTAATGTAAGAGAACAGATAAGTTGGGGTACCAGTTTTAATGGCACGAAAAACTAGAATGAGGATTCTATAGCCAATACGGAGTCTTATTGGTAACCAGTGTAGTTCTTCCAGTACAGGGGTGTTAGGGGTAAACTTGTTCGCCCTATGGATGATTCGAGCAGCCGTGTTCTGGATCCTTTGCAAGCTCGAAATCTGGGATGTACCTACACTATATAGAAGAGAATTGCGATAATCAAGCCTAATCGAAATGACAGCATAAATAGTTTTCTCGGTAGCAGGCCTATCGAGATATCTCATAAGTTGCCACATCCGACTAATATGCAAAATTGTCCACTTACATTTCTGGTCCAGTACAAATGTGGTCATTTGTGTATAATCACTAAGTTGTACGGCACATGTCGTCTTTTACGCACATATACTAAGCTAATGTACAATGTGTAGAGTTATTACTAATCACTGTGTTAATGTTTTAATGCGTATGGAAACATGCACTTATAATAGTCGTATTTATTCATATATTTGTATATTTCATTTAATTAGAGCAAAGCTTTTGGAAGACTCGAATCATAAGCAACCGCCATCCGATGTGAAAGTTTGAAATTTGAAAGGCAGGTGGGCGACGTCCGTGTGATGCGGCTGAATCATCTGTGGTTTTAACAGATAGGACTAAGAAATATCAAGAAGAGTGTAGCTTTGCTCGTTAACACACAGGAAATCTTCGATGAATTTATATCCCATATTGAGTACAAAAATGCTATTGTTTGAGAATATCAAAAGTTATTTGAGGTCACTGATGGTCAAAATAGTAAACTCAATGTCTCAAGAAGGGAACCACAAATGGATCTCATGCTTTGCATGTAGATGTATCACATTGAGTAGAAGCTGCCCTTATTTTCTGACGAGGTAAAATGTTATTTTGGGTCACCAAAGGTCAAAGTTAGTTGTGGACACACACGGTGAGTCAAAACGTTCATGGTGGATTAACTCCATACTCAAACATAAATCTTTTTGAACTTCATACTTGGTAGATCCAACTTGATTAGTAAACGTCCAATTGTCATTTGAGATCAACAGAGGTCAAAGTCGAATCCCTTTCAACACGATTACTCAAAATTTACATCCATGTTGAACTTCACTCTTGGTATGTAAATCCGACTTGTTCAGTGTATTAACCCTATTGAAATTTGGTTGAGGTCAAAGGTCATTTGCAAACAACATTAAAGACAAAGTCTGAAAACCTTGTAAACAAGTTAACAAAGCCAACTGGCTTTCTGTTTTGTCATGAATTCCGAGTAGGAGTCAGAGGCATTGTAAATATAATATATTAAGTAGGGAGGTTCCAGGTGTAACATTCTTAAATGATGCAGCTTATTTAATCATCGAAAGCTCAACGCATTGTTTTTGCATTCTTGTTTCATTAAACGAACTATCTTCTCTGTGAAGGCAAAAGGTCATTTGAAGTCAAAAGAGCTTATGGTGTAAACACCTTTTGTAAAAATGTACGTCTTGCTTGGAGTTCAAATTTCATTTGAGGTCGACATAAGTCAAAGTCTGAATAGATTGTAAATACGATCAGTAAAAAAAAACGTCTCGCTTGAATTTCATACTTTCGTTTAGTTCAAGTTATTCGAGGTCGACGTACATCGAAACCTCAGAGCCTTGTATACACTGTAAGTTACATGCACATTTGTTTTATTTTGATATGTAGATCCCACTTCGTAAGTATAAATCCAAACAGTTGAAAGAGGTAACATCTCACTTGAGGTCAACAATGGTCAAAGTCTGAAAACGTTGTAAACATGGCATGGTACCTCAAAGCAACATCTTGGTATGTAAATCCGCCCTCGTGAGCACAAGAATCCCTTTGAATTGGTGGAGTTCAAAGGTTATTTGACATTAACATAGGTAACAAGTCTGAAACCCTTTTGAGACTTTTGCACATAACTGTTAAATTAAATCTTTTTTACTTGATAGGCAGGTTTGCATTTCTGTAAGAACCTTGCTGATCATTCGAAATCATATCAATAACGGCAAACATTACCATACCGTGTGCACTGCTGTTATTGCATTACGTTGTCAAATGAAACATGGCAGGAAATCGCTAATCCGACCGGCTTCTGATTTGATTCAATGCCGGAGGCAAAAGGAAACTTTGTGACCATGATGGCATGTGAGAGAGAGAGAGCGCGCGCTTGAGTGAAGATCGTTCTTGGTTGGTATAAGTTGTTGATTCCCTAACGAGTGCCAGATGTCGAAAACTGGAACACAAGAAGTGGGAACGTCACTTCAGATGTCCTTTAGACTATGTAGTTCACCGTTAGTATGGGTTAAATGTCATTTGACGTTAACAGAGGTCAAAGTTTGAAATCCTTGTAAAGACAATATCACAATAGTCTAATGATGGATGGATGGATCTCTCTATATTTTTGTATGATTGTAAATATTTTTACTGTCGTAGCGTATAGAAGCTAGAACCAACGATGGCTGAGAATTTTAAAAACAAACCTACAGGGTAGTTATAATAATAATAATAATCAGCAGTTATTTTTACGATGCTTAAGCGACCACAAATGTGGGAGTAGCCCACAAGTGCTTATGGATTACAACTTATAAGTCGGGTGGTTTCCAATTCAATATTTTAACTCAAATTTGGAATCTTTTCAATTTAGAAAGTCACTTCAGATGTAAAACCGTATATTTCTCTTGGATAAAAAACACACCTTACTGTAACCAGGTCGGGAAACGAACCCTGTAGTAGATTAGTAATCAAGTTCTACGGACTGAACGACTGTTCGGCAGAGTATAGCTCAATATATATTATAAAACCCCATATATATTATATACTGCCCTGTACATACATTACCTCCACTTGTGACTTAACCCTGGAATAGATTAGACGCAACTATCATCTCGTATGTTCTTTTCTTATTTTTTATATGTGGACGCTCGACACGGAGTTACTACAAAAACCCGACCCTCCTGATTGCTAAGTCTCATTGCTTCAAATGTCACCGCCTTTACCCAGTCGGGCACAGCACCAGTATATAGTGGGTAAAAGAGTTGTGGCAAATAAAATACAATGAGGAAGTTAAAACATTTCTGTCTGTTTGATATTCCCTACAATATTGCCGAAATAACAGAATTACTCAATAACCGTTTTACAGAATACAAAACTTATTTTGTAAGTAGAGGTTATGATTAGGAGTTTATCTCAGCACAAACGGCACAAATAAATACAGGAATCTCTCAAGAAATTAAAAAAATAACATAAATAAACCTTTCTAGTAAGTTATAACATGGATTTCTCCATCTTGAATAAGATTATCCGCAAGAACATCCAACTGCTGCATAGTTCCACCATTTTTGGAGGCTAAATATCCCCAGATCTCCTAAGTCTAAAATATTTTAAATATTCCTTCGTCTTAAAAAACACGCTGGCACACGCAACAATTTTATTCAAACGAAAGGGAGGCAAACTTGTGGTTCATAATATCTGAAATATTTACTGGCAATTGTAATTGGTCGAAAATTTGAGAGACTGTGCCGTCATCATGTTACAAACATTCATTACCTTTCCCCATTGAAATATACAGTTTGTTTACAATGTCATAGTTAGTTTTCCGTAAGGTAATTCGTGTATTAATATAACAAATATACATTAAAAGCCAGTTGGACATTTCTCTTGAAGTCCACAGAACACCTTGCCAGTTGTTGTCTTTTTCTCGAATGAATGGTGGGTTTGCTAGTCCCTGGTTCAATGGTGCGTAAGGCACCGTGGTTTCTGACTGGTAATACTAGTGTCGTCTGCTCAGCTGCTGTATTGTTTTTTCACTGGACCCTGGAAAAGTTAATCTGGACCCCAGATCGGCTACGGCTGTCCTTTCGGAAGCGATATGACTACAGCCTAATGGCAAAAATTACCACCACCTCATTTTACTTAAAACCATATCCCTAATGATAGATCCACATGCCATAATAATAACATGGGATGACGGTTATGATGTCCTGGGCTTACCACTAACAATTCAATACTAGGAAATAGGTTTAGCCTAACTTAAGCATATGTACGTAGCCTTGCCCTTGGTCTAACTTCATCAGTAACCATGTTTTGACAAAGTGTAATATTGTGACGAGCCCGGCTCCTCCGATGGTAATACTACATCGGGACTCGCGATAGAAAGGTACTGGGATATCTTGATGCCGTATTTATGCTTCTTCAGGAGATGTCTCGAACGGAAGAAAACAATGAGTTCACACAAAAAACAATTTGACAAGATCGGATTTGATTAATGATTCGGTATAATTTCTTCTCTCTCGATTCTCTTAACAAATAAAACTAAATTACAATGATTTGACTTGACTTGACTCCGTCAATTAAACAATTAGGAGTGATGAACTTTCGGCGGAGTGATAAATTTGCTGATCAAGTGATAAACTTTGCTGACGGAGTCCGTAAACTTTCGGCCTCCTTTTACTTTTATATCTTACTTCTACAAAATCTCACTGCGCACAATCAGTAGGCAGCCAATGACCTGACCATCCTGTATTAACTTAACGATATAAAAATAAGTGCGCTGGCACTGATCTGCCCTGATTGGTTGGGAGTTTGGAAGTCCATCCCCTTTCTATGGAAACTTCCATACCACGTGAGAGAACCTTCTCGAATGTTCCACAGACATAATGGAATCTATTTTGGGAAAAGGCCCTGTACCAAGATTCAATAAGATAGTTAAAAACTTCTCGTGGGAAAACTGAATCCATGACCTAGTTAAATACATAAGAGGCCCTGTAAGGTGTCTCGATGGAGTGTTTCGGTAACATCAAAGAGATGGTATCACTATTTCATAACATCCCCCTCAATCTTTTAAAATTTTTGGATACTCCAAAATTTTAACATCATACTGCTTTAACTTATCATTATCCCAAGAAGGTAGAGTACTGTAAGCACATTCACTAATATTCATTGACTTCAATAAATGGTCTTCATATATCTCAAAGGTTAACATCTTGGTTACGAATTTTTAAAATGATCATATGGTATATACATTGACACTATTCTCCATGAAAATATTTTGTGTACCTCTTCAAAATTGATGACATCATATGATGTAATCTAAAAAAAATATCATTAAGATATCTTAAAGTTACATGACACAGCAAAATATGCAGTATCTCTTACAAAATACATTTATGCATTTCATACATCAATAATACATTTATATCAAAAGTGAAATCATGCCGTGATTTGGGGAGAGATCAGAGAATACTAGACTTAGTTGTCTTTTAACTGAACAGAACACCTTGGCGTTCCATAAATTTTCGTACACTAAAAAAAAGAACCTTAAAATATTACAAACTCATTTACAAAGTACCTCCTCTTTAATGAAGGCATACAGTAGTTTCAAAACTGTTTTGAAACCTTGTGAATCATATACATCCACTTCAAGAAAATCAAGAAAATGTGACTCGATAGCATGGTGACCCTAGGTATGCACTCCGAAATGATCTAGTAAAGTACCAAAGTACTAGATATTCGATACCATAAAAGAGACCCCATAGACTATGACATCAACAAATCTTTCTTCAAATTTACATAATACTTAACATCTTGTCTTTTCAACTTCTTGATGAAATTTACTTTTGCATGAATATTTGAGGAAAAGAAAATATATACATAATTTCCTCAAAACATCTATACTTTCATTTGCTTCGATAACTGTTGCTGTAAGCAAAAGTTGCACATCACCAATGCTGTCTCTAAATAGCCTTCAATATAACATAAATGATGCAATGTAAATATCCTTAAAATATTTCTCAATATATGAAAACCCATGTTGCTAATATTCCGGATATGTTCTAATTGCCGGGTAAACGTTTGAACGAATTCATAAGGAGAAATTAGGTATACTCACTACATATTTGTTATAAAAGATGAAACTAGGTCACTTGGTGGCGTTTTAAACAATAAAGCTTATATTGTTACACCATACAGTACAATGACTTCCACTTAACAGGTATGCAGGTAATTGCCATGACGCATTCCATTCATACAATTGTGGGTAAAACACCTGTTCATCTGAACTTAAAGCAATATGCAGTTATACATATTAACCATATAATGTTTGCAACATCCTGCCTGGATTGCCTGTAATGTTCAATCCCTTTTCATGGAGAAAATTCATTATTTCCTCTGTGTTGGAATATTTTCCTACATTCCACCAAAAATCATGACTCTTAAAGCCTTTTGGAAAACATGGTGTCTGATAAGTGACCAGAACCTGTAATTCACCCAATTTGTATCGAGCACGTTGGACTTTCATGTCTCCTTGTGGAGCATTTGCAAAAACTTTCTTTTGCCTCAATATGCTATCTTTCATGGAAGGATATGGAATTGCTAATCCTTCATTATGTGCTCTATTCTCTAAAAAGGATGCAACATTCATTGGCTTAGTGGTCATAAGACACATGATGTGATCTGAAGTTACCCCTGGCAAAATGTTACCAAACTCATCATGAAACTCAACATGTGCATCTTGCATGACATTAACATTTTCTGCATTAGAAGTGTTACTACTCAAAACATTTCTCATTCGTGCAAGCTTTTCACTTGATGAACCCTTTGTTTTCAAGACCTGACGCAATTTCTGAATGTTGGTGATATTCTTAGTTTCAGAAGATGCTCTTACAAAACATGGTTTAAGCCTGTTATAATTGAATACATCACTAAGAATTTCTCCTTTGAGAGTGGCCAACAAATAATGAGTCCTATCCAAAACTTGATGGATCACTAATGGTCCACACCATTCAGCAGCAATTTTGCGAGAGTTCGCAGTCAAGGAGGAAGACGTTGGCTTATATAGATAAACTAATTGACCCGTTGAATAAATTGCACCTTTGTCTAGTTTTGCACTTATCTTAACATTCTGAGCATCTTGTTGCTTCTTTTGAAAGACTAACATTACCCTTGACAAATGATCAAATCGTTTCTTTAACAATGCAGCATATTCTCCATGAGATTGTGATAATCCTGCCATTGGATTGAATGATAAATTTGTAAGATTTGGCGGCTTACGTCCAAATGCAAGTTCAAATGGGCTATAGCTACCTAACTGAGGAGAGGAAAATGTGTTATATGCATAGGCTGATGTTGGGACAAATCGTACCCAATCCGTACCAAACTGATTTAAGTTCACTTTGAGGAAGTTTGAAAGAGTCTGAATGTGTCTTTCAACCTGTAAGCTTCCATGATTGCTTACACTGATGAACTTTTGTTCAATGCCTAAAGCTTTACTTAAGAGCTCCACTAATTTTCCTGTAAGAGAAGCTGCCGCATCACTTATGATACAAGACGGTGGACCAAAAGTTGTGACTACCCTCTGCAATAATGCTTCACATATTGTTTCAGCATCAAGAGTCTTAAGAGAAACACATACAACAAATCTAGTGATCTCATCACAAACAACCATCAAATGTTTAAATCCTGTAGCCGTTGTGGGCATAGTCTTGAAATCCAGACTAAGTCTGTCAAAAGGACGATAAGAATCAGGAATGCGAGCATGATATTGTCTCAATTTGTCCGGTTTTTTACGGAATTCTTGACAACGGAGACATGCCTGAATATAATTACTGATGCGTTGAAACATATTACGCAGATAGAAATGCTGTCTAATGGTCAAATATGTACGCATTACACCCTGATGATTACTTAACAAGTCATCGTGATATCGAGATATTATTTGCTCTACCATAGTCTCAGGTACGACTAACTGAAGAGTCATCTTAGCATCATTAGTCTCATGCAAAAATATCCTGAATAACAAACTATTACATAACAAATAATCCTCTGCTTGAGAACGAACAGTTCTAGCATGCTTAGCATTACTTGGAATAATGTCGTGGGCAAGAAAATCATAAATTGGTTTGTAGTAAGGACAAGTTTGTTGTTGAATTTGCAACTCTTTTACATCAAAAGGCAGATCATAGTTTTTGATCAGTTTTCCTTGAATTGCCTTCATGACTTTATTCAATTCCTTTTGTTTTGGAATGTGCCCTGTAACCAAATGATCAATGTCTGTTATGACTGGCTTCGGCTGAGCAAATAATTCTGGAGGTGGTTCTCTGACTACCTCTTGCACTCTATGTCTACTCTGATCCACTAATCTTGGCTCTGAAGGTTGAGAAACACTTGTAAAATTTGGCACAACTAACATGTCAGGACTATATGTATGTCTATTTTCACTCGGCATAGAAATAGTAGGCCTTTGAATATATGTTTCTCTCTTATCAGTAGAAATTACTGGTGTAGTCCTCTTTTGTGACTCAGATTGTGGTCTCTGTGAAGCATGATCATTAGAATGTGTTGCCTTAGGAACGGATGTCCTTTCAACTCTATTTGTTGATACTTTGGCTGGGGAATCCTGCTTGGACTTCTTTGTGACTTTGTTTGGGAATAAATCTGGAACTTTAACTCCCATTGACCTTGCCTTTGACCTTGTCATGATTGGATTAAATGTCTCCTTAGGTGGAGTTGAAATATCCTCATAAGAACTGACCTCTTGAGCAACCTGATCTATTTCAGAGTGGAATTCCTGTGGTGCTCTAGACAAATAATCTGCCAAAACCAATTCTGAGCCTTTCTTATAACCAACCTTGAATGTAAATTCTGACAATTTGAACAGAAGTTTACGTAAACGTGAAGTTGCTGGTTCTTGTTTTGACTTAAACAATTCAACAATGGCTGAGTGATCAACATATGCCTCAAATTCTACATTTTGCAATAAATGTTTGAATGCTGTCACATTAATAAATAGACCCATCATTTCTAATTCAGTTACACTATACCTCTGACATGCTGGTGGTAATATCTTAGAGTAATATGCAATAATATTCTCTTTGCCATTAACTCTTTGTGTCAGGTACGATCCTGTTGCTACTCGTGATGTGTCGCTATATAATACAAAACGACCATATTTCAGTGGCATATGCAATATAGGTGGATTACACAACAACTCTTTAATACTTTGAAATGCACACTGATGTTCCTCTGTCCATTTAAATACCTTTCTCTTACGACTCAAATGATGTAATGGTCTCAATAGTGCTTGAATATTTGGGAAAAACGAAGCCACATAATTAACTGCACCTACAAATCGTCTTACTGACTTAACATTGTGTGGTTTCGGTGTGTTCCTAATCGCTGCACATCTGTCATACAAAGGTTGGATACAAGCCTCACCTTCTGGGGTTATTGAGAGCAAATGTCCCATATATCGGACTGAATTTTGGAAAATGCTACACTTTTTCGGAGAGATTTTCAATCCGTTGTCCATTAAAACCTTAAAAATTGCCTGTAGGTGTTGTTTGTGAGATCGTTTGTCTGCACTGTACACAATAATATCGTCATGATGAGCAATACAGAACTTATTTGAATTTGGGATCGTTGCCAAAATATCATTAATTTTCGACTGAAAGATCGCTGGAGATAAATTCAATCCCTGTGGTAAGCGTTTATAATAATAATGCTTTCCTCCATGAAATGAAGCAATACCTGTATATTGTTGTGCATGAACACTAAGTGGCAGACAGAAGAATGCAGACTTTAAATCAAGAACACCCAAAATTTTGGCTCCAGAGTACCCTATGGTACGGATAGTCTCATTCAGTAATGGAAATGGGTGATTGAGACGTTTTATTCTACTATTCAAGTAGCGAAAATCTGTGACAACCCTTTTGTCTTTTGTTCCCTTCTTTGGAATGAGGAAAACCGGTGAAGTATAAGACTGATGTCCTACTGCTAAGATTCCTAATCGCACTAATTTGTCAAGCTCACTGGCGACAATGACTTTGTCCTCATCTGAAAGTCTATAGGGACGTATGTAAAATGGCTCATCATTAGTAAGCGTAATATCAGCCTCATAATTTGGACAGTGAGATAATTCACCATAAAGAGAAAATGCATCTCTATGTGAGTCTAGAAATTCATAAATGCTTTCTGTTTCTGAAGCATTTAGAATACTTTGTTCCAAATTAATGTTATCTCTCATGATTTCCTGTTCGGATTTGGAAACCAGGGGATCATCGTCTGTCAAATGTGGATAACGATGTAAATTATATCGTGTAATTTCATCACGATTCTCTTTAGAGTTTGAATTGGTTCGAAAAAGAGACGGTTTTTCGATGTCTCTCATGACATTTAGAAAATCTAGAGAATCAGTAGGTATGTCTTCTGTGACCGTAATGATATCTGCTAAATCTAAATGAGCCACTGTGCGAGAAGGCTTCAGAAAAAATTTCTGGTTACCCATGTTCCTTAGTAGAATCTTTGTTCTACCTTTATGCATTTTCACTAGCATTCGTGAAGGACACATACGAGATATCAGAGGGAACGGTTTAATAACCACATCTGCATTTCGTGCATATAGTGGAAGACGTCCCTGTACAGTAATGTATCTTTGCTGACCTGGGTAAATAACAAATCTCTGCACTGGCCTAAGGAAAACTTTGGCTGGTTTAATTCTAAAACAGTTTGTGGTAAAGTCCAAAGATCCATTCAATTCCTTCAGAGTTTGACTACCTAATATTAAGTCAATACCTGTCAGGTTTGCAGCAATTAAAGCAGAAAGCTGAAATTCATGACCCTGAATTTTGACCTGAAATGTTATCGTGCTATACGCATGAATAAACTGACCATTACCCAACTTTAGGTTTACTACATCAACTGAGACTGGTTGTATAGAGGATAAATACTTTGAATTTTGCACTGTAGAAGAAGAAATGATAGAGCGTGTCGCTCCACTATCAAACAACAATGAAATTCCTTTACCATCATGTAAAGTACCTCTTACAAAATTACGTGTGTCCAGTTGAATATCCACACTATGGTCGTTCCCTGTATATCTAGAACTAGGAATATTACTATTCTTCCAAATATTATTTGCTTTACGTTTCGATCTTCCTTTACTTGGTACTTTGTCTGGAGTCACTGTATGATGAGTGCAATCATAAGTGCTCCCTACTGAAAATTCTGTGTTGGTACTTTGTTTACATTAGCCTCTATTTCATGGCTTAGGCGAATTTGGCAATATTGTGCAAAATGACCTCGATTTTGGCAGTAGTAACATGTGATTGAAGGATTAAAATATGGTAACCTTCTCCTGTTATTATTTCGACCTGTCCTAGGACCACGAGAATCACGAGAACTATATCTTTGCCTCATATCTTTTGGATTGTCTTGCGATTCTGACCTACGTGACTGATCAAACTTGGTCTCTAATTCCTGAATTTTGGTACACAACTCGTGTATCTCAGAAGATGCAGAAATAGTAGGAGTCTGAACAGAAGACGCTTTGTCGTGCATTGCCATAAATAGTTCGGAAGAAGCTGTGGGTTGACTTTGGATTTGTAAGTCAAAATAACATTGGACTTTCATGACCAAATCTGCAATTGTTGCTTTTGGTGATGCAGACATTAACACTGCTGAGCGGCATTGCAAAGGCAGGGTCGAGACGAATTTATCTCTAATTTGGTCCTCGCCATAACTTAATTGTGCTGCAGCTTTGGAAATTTTGACCAAATGTGCTTGAGCTGTATCACCTGGCGTATAGCTTAATGCGTGAAATGCCTGTGATTTAGCGTAGGAAGAAGTGCCTGGACTGAAACGAGCAAGGAATTGCTTGCGCAGATCAGCAATAGTTGAAAAATTTTTGTTTTCAATCCAGAGTCTGGCCTGGCCTTTAAGTGTTCGCTTAAATATGCGACATATTTCATTAAATTCTTCCGCTACAGCCTCAGGGGTGGTTTGGGACGGCAATTTATGCACCTCTAAATAGTCTTCAAATCCCAAATAATGAGCTTCGGCTAAATCTGCATCAATTACATCGCCCTGAAATCGTGATGGCAAAAAATCAGTGGGCCTATGTTTCTGCATAACATTAACAGAGGTCGAAGTTTCCTGTTTACTGACGGACATAATGCCGCATACAATTAGGCTAGTTACGAGTATACAACATGAGCCTATACTTAATTGAACACACTATCGACCGTAATACAAATAACAAACATGCAATACATGGACACGATTAAAATAACTTATCGTTACACTCTGATCTCAAATAGGGGTTGGGATACAAATTGGCATGATTTCACTCACCCTTAAGTTTAACTAAGAACTGGTACTGGTACTGCAAACGATGAGTGAAGTCCCTCAGTAAGTGATAGTAGTAGCGGCAGGTAGTAGCAGGTAGGCCTACATCTCGTATACTGCAGATTCGTTCGCCGTTATCATCGGGTAGAGTCTAGGCTTAGATCGCGAAAATGTTCAGTTCTGATGTTTAGAGCTGTAGTATTCTAAGTACTAGTTGCGCGAATGTTCAAACGCGAACTGCATGCTGGGTTGATTAACGTTAGTGTACGATCAACGTTAGTGTGGTTCCTGCATCCGGTGTACAGACTTAGGCTAGTATAGGCTGACTTCCCTCGTAGAGTGTTTCCGTTAGGCTAGGTCGTGAACATACTATACACGTTGTGTTCCTCGTTAGGTCTTCGGGCCAAAAAAAAAATCACCTGTTCGTTATTGATCGTAACGAACGAAAGTTGTGAAAAGTTCCTTTACCGTTTTGTTCCTGAAGAAAGCAACCGATCTCCACCATGTAATATTGTGACGAGCCCGGCTCCTCCGATGGTAATACTACATCGGGACTCGCGATAGAAAGGTACTGGGATATCTTGATGCCGTATTTATGCTTCTTCAGGAGATGTCTCGAACGGAAGAAAACAATGAGTTCACACAAAAAACAATTTGACAAGATCGGATTTGATTAATGATTCGGTATAATTTCTTCTCTCTCGATTCTCTTAACAAATAAAACTAAATTACAATGATTTGACTTGACTTGACTCCGTCAATTAAACAATTAGGAGTGATGAACTTTCGGCGGAGTGATAAATTTGCTGATCAAGTGATAAACTTTGCTGACGGAGTCCGTAAACTTTCGGCCTCCTTTTACTTTTATATCTTACTTCTACAAAATCTCACTGCGCACAATCAGTAGGCAGCCAATGACCTGACCATCCTGTATTAACTTAACGATATAAAAATAAGTGCGCTGGCACTGATCTGCCCTGATTGGTTGGGAGTTTGGAAGTCCATCCCCTTTCTATGGAAACTTCCATACCACGTGAGAGAACCTTCTCGAATGTTCCACAGACATAATGGAATCTATTTTGGGAAAAGGCCCTGTACCAAGATTCAATAAGATAGTTAAAAACTTCTCGTGGGAAAACTGAATCCATGACCTAGTTAAATACATAAGAGGCCCTGTAAGGTGTCTCGATGGAGTGTTTCGGTAACATCAAAGAGATGGTATCACTATTTCATAACAAAAGCTTTCTTGGCAAAACGACAAACTCAAGCCACTGCTCGTGCTAACATCTCATCCTTTGATGAATGTGACTGAATGTAGACATGCATCAAACTTTTAGGAGGGTTAGGCTTGCTTTTTCATGGCAATTTCCAGGGACAAATATGACACTTTCTGAGTACAGCACTAAAATAATACTATCATCTGCCTCTCAGATACCCGGGAAATGACACAACAAAATGTGAAAGTTGGTTCATAAGTCAGTATAGTACTAACCACTCTGATCGCTATAACATGTCTATGTGTGAAAAGTGCACCTACTCTTTCAAAAAAGGGAGGTTAAATCAAATGCACAATGTATGTATGAAGACGTGCAAACGATCTGGCTCTTTGCCCTACAACGCAAAGCGCCCTCACTTATTCAAAGCTTCCCTGCCTAAACACACGGCGATACACTGTGTCAGCATTCTTCCAAGATCAAATTATATGATCTAGAGATGGTATAACTTAAAAGCCATGGCTTGTTTATATAAACACCGTATCATCTTTTAATAGTACAACTACGTTGCAATTTACCCAACCACTGTAGGCCCACTCCTTTTCTAATCCACATTTTTTTCCTGTTTCATGAAAAGGAGTTTTTTTTTTTTTTTCTTTTAAATATTCGCCAAATTGGTTGAGTCTTTCTTTTATTCTACTGTATAAGGTCGTATTGTGTAGCATTACTATGATAACTTCCAAATGGAACAGATTTTGTTTTCATGTATGGAGGAGGGTCTTTTCACAAGTATTTCATTCAAAATAGGCTAGTGATGATTGTTGGAATTGCTTCTTCTGGTTGCTGCGGAGGCTGGCCTGAAGGTGGGAGGGTGAATAATTCACCACAGACATCTCTATAGAACAAAGCTAATTATTTCGTTTACTTCTCAACAACTTTGCAACATACTTCTTACACTACTTCGATTCCTACACCAAAAACCTTCTTCGGGTAAACCATGCAATTGGCTGTATATGCCAACCTCTGTTGTTCAGCATGGCAACATTTTTATCTGTTTCAGAATATGCTTAAAGTTAGGTCTCTTTTTACAATTTCTATTCCAACAAGAAAGGATCAGACTATACCTAAAAGTGAAAAAAATGCCATTATCAGTGAAAGACTTATACAGCCTTTCAGCTGGGGCGGTCCAAGGACTAAAATCAAAGAAGATGTATGGTCATTGGGTAGTTGTAGCCGACTGTCGTGTAGCGGATTCTGAGGACCTTTTTCCAGAAAAAAATAAATTAAAGAAATATTATATATGAAACATATAAAGGAAACGAAAGATTATAGCAATAAATACTCTCAATTTCTATTATGTGTGATTGAAAATGGTTGTACACCCCTCACACCGCCTTCGATCCTAGCCTGTGGACCACTATTACATGGTTGAGTGAACATCTGAAGTTAGTGCAATAGAGAAAGACGGTACTTACTTGGGGAACAGTCTAGGAATTCATCTACTATTTTGTCCTATAGAGAGATTTGTTCGTGGTTTTCCCTGCTAATTTACAGTCACAAGTCATATTGCCTCTCGCAGTTTTTTTTTTAATCGTTGCCCTCCCCCGTCCCGGGCCCTCACTATTTACAATGAAATCTTTTAAGTCTTAACAATGTATGTAAGCATTGGTACATGAGGCCATCTTGATAAACTATGAATAAACACTAATAGAAATAATTTGTAATATTCATGCATGGTATAGTTAAAGAAATATGTTATATGAAAAACAAAACTCATATCAGCGTTATTTCGTCTAAACTTATAACCCGTTTCACTTATATTCCTCCCGTACAAGATAAAGGTTGAGTTAGACTTTTGTTGTATCAAACTAAAGTACCAATTTCTTTACAAGTTTTTCCTACGTATGGGTGTCTCACCTGGTCATTTTATGATAATAAAAGAGAGATAAAAGCGTAAATGGAATTACTATAAGTTGATATTATAATTTTGCTTTATATGACGTTCCTTTGCTAGACAATATGATTCTTGCCGGAAACAGAATGTATTCTAGACTGATACTTAATATAAAACTTTTACTGTTGACAGACGCATGCATAACAATTTCATAAAACCTTTAACGATATGTGTCTACTTGACGTTTTAGTGAATAAAGGTTGCAGCGAATATCTAGCATTTTGTTTGTCTTAAATTACAGATATATTAAGCTAGAATGGATTGAATATAACCAGTGAGCACATAAAATCGAAAGAAAAATGTCAATGGGTATATAAGACTTATGCAACAAGGAAATACCCACGTTATAGTCAACAATCTAATCGAAACAAGGAAATTAGAATTTTATTATTAGATTGGTTATGCAAACATGTTTGTGTGTGCAAATGGGTTTCTCCTTCTGAGCAAGCACGCAACAAATCAGTAGCTTCAGAGTTCACAAATAGTGACCAACAAATGAATTATTCATGGATTCTCACTAATAGGCACTTAAATGTCATGTACACATTACAAACGGTGGTTGATCATAGTGTTCATAATTGGATACTACTTCAACCTGTTTAGAGCTGCTAAAGGTTTGAAAGTGAAGCACAAGGACTAATTCAATGTGAAAGACTTCTTGAAGACTGTAGGTTCCACTGTTACATAAACATTGTCTGTATGGCGGGCCATCAGTCTCAAATCGTGGGAGATCGACTTATACCGATTTAAATCGACAAATACCAATTTCCTTCGAATTATACCACTTTCCAGCAGCTTAAATTGACTTCTACCTATTTAAATCGACATATACCAGTTTAATTCTACATATCATCGATTTAAATCGATATAAACCAGTTTAATTCGAAATATCATCGATTTAAATCGACATTTACCAATTTAAATCGATGATAAGTACAATATATCGGTATATTAAATCGACATATACCAGTTTAAATCGATGATATGTCGAATTAAATCGGTATATGTCAATTTAAATCGACATATACCAATTTAATTCGACTAATACCAGTTTAAATGGACATATACCGATTTTAATCGACATATACCAATATAAATCGATGATATGTAAAATAAATCGATGATATGTCAATTTAAATCGACATTTACCAGTTTAAATCGATGATATGTCGAATTAAATCGGTACAAGTCAATTTCCGTGGACTTATACCAGTTTCTAGCAACTCAAATTGACAAAACCTATTTAAATCGACATATCATCGATTTAGCTCATTAACATATTCCAAATCCCGATTTCGGTGATGATTGACATGTGGAGATACATCACGTGTAGTCACCTGACAAGGCGCGCGAATAATTGAAAATAAACACGAGCACAGTAGAATGCATGATTTGAGCTTGAATACTGTAATTGTTAATCCCCTGGGTATATATTTAGCTACAATAAAACGTAACCTTACAGTAGGCCTCACTGCAGAACAATATCATCTTTGTTTATGGTGTAACTGGAGTAGGTAATCGCATATGTGTACGTACTGTAGGCCTGTGCAGTTGCACACCCGATACTCATAGCTAGTAAAGTAACTACTGTTCATGTTCCACAACCGTGCATCAGTAACTACTGCGCTGTGTTCGCAACAAGGTAACATGTGTTACAGGTTGCACAGCTTACACTCGGAACTACGAGTCCGAAAGGTGAAAATGCGAGGCGGCTGGGTAACGAACACTACTCCCTAGCCGTACAATACGGAGTGTATGGTCGGCGCTGGCACAACACGTAGCCGACACACTGCGGCGGTTATTTTATACTGCATGCGAAATTCAGATGGTAGCCTTACTTTTTTCTAATCGTATTAGTAAATCCATTTGATTGAAACATTCTTCACGGACAGGTGAGTGTGCAAGTCTCAAATAGAAACCGTACATAACAGATACACAAAGTGGGACCTAAGGTGTGGGAGGGGGGACCTAGATTAGCCTTATGGGTAGTTCCACGTCTAAATTAGGTCTTAATATAGTAATAGTTTACCAAGTCAAATACTCATCTAGACTCCATGTCCAGTCGCGCAGTTCTTTGTCTAACATGGGAACGTGTTACAGCTTTGCAGTAATTACTGTGCCACTTGTAACACAAATTACCGTGTTACGAACACAGCGCAGTAGTTACTGATGCACGGTTGTGGAACATGAACAGTAGTTGCATGTGAGTTGCATGTGTATTCCTATACCATAGCTCCACGTATTTGAGTAGACAGGCCCAGTTTGCATTGAGATAATTGCACGTCATTGACATATCAGTTTTTCAGCCTTATTGTTACACCGAAATCTTTGTGCAAGTAATGAATTGTTCATTATTACCATTGATATAATCATGATGAACCCCCTTGCTAGCGTGCTAGCTTCGTAATCTTGGAAATGTATTCGCCCACCTTCAAACTAGAATACAGCTCTACGGCAGTATGATCACATATATAAACACCATACCGAGTTCTTCATTCTAGTCTCCTTCAAACTCAGTGTACAGCTTGATAGTAGTACTATCACATATATACACAATACTGAGTTCATCAGTCTAATCTCCATTGAACTCAATAAACAGCTTTCATTTCATTTGTTTCATCACAAGTAACAAACATACATATAATTTAAGGAAGTGCTTTAACAAAACATTTATGGCTTAATGAGAAGAGCACTCCCTATACTTTGAACTTTGAAAATATACATATTTATATATATATATATATATATATATATATATATATATATATATATATATATATATATATGTGTGTGTCTCTAAACAAAAACACACAAAGAAGAAGAGAAAACAAAATAGAAAAACCCTGACCCCACTCAAAACCTCCCGAACCCTGCAATGGCCTACCGGGTAATGCGGACAAAACATATTGTAATACTATTTGATACTATAATTGCAGTATTGAAGACTTTAAAAGGAAATGTCGTGATATTATTGTCCCCTGTCCCAGAACTTGCTCTATATAGACCCCTAGTTACATAAGGAGTATTTAAAGTGGAATTTATGTTAGCTTTTTACGGATTTTGCGACGAACTGCGTATCATTTGACTTGTCCCAGAACTTGCTCTATATAGATCCCTAGTTACATAAGGAGTGGTTAAGGTGGAATTTATGTTAACTTCTTACGGATTTTACGACAAACTGCGTTTCATTTGACGAAATCACGGTAGATATAGCAGTCCAGGTCGTGATTAAACCTTCTCCTGGAAGCGGCGTCATCAGTTTGATATCATTAGGACCCTTTCTCTTCCTTCTCGCTTTAGAATTTCGCTTCACACTCTTCGATGTTGTACCGACTACAAATTAAAGTAACAAGTGATTACGATGTTAGTAAAGTTTCATAATTTCGATTAACCAGTACCTAATACAGAAAAGTTGAGCACTTTGGTAGCTGGCCTAACCATGACCACTAACTAACGGATGCAGCTTATTCATATTTGATGTCAGCTAATTTAGTAAATTTGTTATTGCAACCCTTTCGAAACTATACATGCTTAGCAGACTTCGATATTGAAAATAGATACTTTGCTGGACACGATATTTGGACTAACTAGAAAAATGACATATACAACAATACAAATATAATCAAATTTGATGCACTTGATTTTGTTTCCTCCAAGAGAGTGACAAATGAAGATGAAGGATTAATTCCGTTAAAGCGTAACACACATAACTACTAGCTAAGACTCACAAGATCCTACTGCAAAAGAAACATTTACATATAAGAATGAATAACGTTGCGAAACTACTTGAAGTATCAGCACTTTCAACTTTTCTCAGAAACATCATTATAAATGATCGTTGATATGACCAAGCTTGTTACTAATTTGAAAATTACTTTGAAACTTTTATATTAAACTGTATTCATAATAATGGTATTAGTATATAGCATAAACAATTTCTTTCTTAACTTACCAGAGTCTATAGAACGTTCTCTTTGTTCGGATGTCGCTGCATTATTCTTATATTCTGCCCAAATGGAAAATGAAAGGTAAAGTTCAAGCAGAAAATGCTTTTTAAAGACGATTCCGTTTGCTAGCAATGATTACACGAAATCAGTTATTTGTCACTTTTATCTTCAAGTATGTAACGTTTAAATGACAAGATCATTAATCTTTATTAATACACTGATATCTAAAACTACATGTTTTGTCTAATGTCAGAAAATATAGACGAGTATGTCAGTTAAAAATCTTCACAGGTAAACTACTGCTTACACGAAAGGTTGTTACGTGGTAGTCCGATAAAAGCATAATACCAAACTTAATAAAATTATCATTAACAAATTACAAAGTTTGATAAACTCATGATTTGGTACTAGCCAGAATCCACTTCATGGGCAGATATTAAAGTACGAAACTGCAACTTTATTTGGAAATTGAACCCGAATATAACATAGCAACTCAGCAAAATATCAACCAGTCGCAGGGTCTGTTTTGTTTTGGGAGGGGGGGGGGGGAGTAGGAGAAATGAAAACATAGTTACATCCATATTTTCATATCTTTTCTATCATTCGACCATATGCAAATATATTAATTGCAATCTGTATCCCTTTCAATCATATAATAGTCATTTATGTACAAACATCTACATTCGACAGTCGATATGAAAACATGTTACTTCACAGAAATGCTTATGCTTTAACATGCAATCTTCAATGTCTGGAAATTGTTTGGAATGTTAAAATATTAAGAAAAGTTTTGCCCTTTCTAATCTGCCCCAATTTGAGTTTTCCTCAGTTTACTGTGAACGCCTTGAATAAACCCAATTGGAACTCTCTGCTAACGCCGACTTCGATGTTAATCTACGGACAAAGGACATTCAATAAATCATAAAAAAATATATTAATGTTGTGCTTTCGATGTCCATTCAGTCATGTTTATTACAAAGCTTATCATAGTTAATTATTGATTGCAAATTTATCATGAAGGGATTAGGGAATAACATCTTCTCTTATGACTCAATTACACTGAAAATTATTGTATGATTTGTCTCCAAGCTTGGACCGCGGCAAAAATTCTCCTTTCCCCTAGCTTTAACGCTCTATCTATCTGTCTATCTATCTGTCTGTCTGTCTGTCTGTCTGACTGTCTGTCTGTCTGTCTGTCTGTCTGTCTATCTATCTATGCAATCATTTAAGTTTACATCATGCTAAATTAATAACAAGCTCAATAGAACAAAATAGGATTGGCGTTACTTACTGAGAACTTTGCAATTCTTGCGAATCTGAAAGAAATATATATATATATATATAGTTACATATATTTATATATTGAAACAGTGTTGTTATTTCCTGATGACAATTGAGCTAGAAAAAAACAGTCTTTGCTTTTCTTTCTATTGTACAAGTCATGTAGCCAGTGTGGGTGAATGTTTATATAAACAAACATGGTTCGAAAAATTTAAATGAAGGGAACACACAATCATAAAGGTATCACATTTCATGGTCAATTGCTGGGTTATAGTCATTGTCATCCTCTGTAAAACAAAAGTCATTAAAGTAACTTACATGCTGTCCGTTTATCGGCATGATTGACTCAATGCACCAGGTTGTGTTTAAAAAATTACTTTCTTACTATTTCTTCAACAATATCTTGAGTATTACGTAATATAATAAATACAACGTTATAGATTCTAAGAAAAATCTTATACAGGCATTTCTCTCATGAATCACAAAAAGAATTCTTAAATTTAAAAGCTTTAATTTATTCAGTAGTGTGCCGAATTAAATCAAATGAATCAGATTCAAATGAAAATTTCATCGTTCAGACATTTCTATCTTTTTAGTGGTGTAATTCACGTACAAAGAACAAATTGAACTTAAAAGATATCGTAAAATTCTCTTTTAATTAGGAAAAATGAAAGAAAACTGTATTGTTGTCAGATTCTAACTTTAAATTACGACAAATATTTTCAAAATTCAAATATCTACTTGTGTGCGCAATGTATAGTGTTAAACAAAGTAGACGTAAGTATGTTAGTGTTCGAAGTATTAGTTATTTCTGAAACATACATTAATTTCGATTTCAAAAGACAAAAACCAATATGTTTGAATAACAAAAAACCAATCCTGTTGCTGTATTTCGCAGAACTTTCAGAGAAAAATTATTCTGTAGATGACCAATACAGTTTTAGCAATTATGATATATACAGAAAGCAACAAACTGTGCAGTTTAACTGACTTATCAGAGGTCGTCGCAAGTTTTACACGCATAGATTTCACAGTTTATTTCTCACGCTTTTTAAATAGTTCGTGTTTACCAACAATGAAATACACAATTATGATACTAGCAACGCTAATCAAAGATATTTCTAACATTGTCATTACACATTTCGGCGTCATAATATTCGACAAAACCTTGTTTTATTGTCATGAATTCCTTTTTCATCGATCTGCAATGTCCTACCGTCTACCATCTATATATTTTTTTAATGGAAATGTTTATAAAACGCAACATTAGTGATTGAGTGATTTGCAATTTTTCTCGAACAGTTTATTATTTAGTATATAATCCCGATGAGCTTTAGTAGTGATTTATAGTGACCGTATTGGTTATCTTCACTTCGGAAAGATATGTTTTTAAATTTACTAACAGTAGGCGTAAAGTGAACTTACTAAAGCTTCAATACAGCTAGAAGAGTATAATTTTAATAATCGAAACTACTTCATTAAGTAATTCTTGATCCAAACGCCATGCATTTGATCTCCAGAGGCTCGCCTGCGATTACCACGTAGTCATATGTACTTCGCGATTTACTAAATCTATGCTCGCCAAATGACAAAGTAAGCTCTGGGATCACTGAAAAGGGAAATAATCTAAAATATTTACGTTGTAATTAACAATTTGTTTTAACATCATATGCAACTTCTGTCCCAAATGACCAGAAGTAACATGTCATTGATCGAGATACGCAAAAATTACCGTGTCGCTAAATATATATACTATATATTTACTATATATAATTACTATATTAACATCGTCTATTAATGAACCGTTGGGCTGACAATCATTGTAAGATCAAGGTCCTAACAACTTCCTGGTGAGAGAAACAGCAGTTTTGTTATACTACTAACGCTTGTGTTTGAGAATTTTAAAATCTATGAGGGTGGCGCATTTGATCCAAAGTGTATGAACTGTACATGTTTCAGTTTAAGTTTGACTTCATGAATGAAATAATTTGGAATTATTACCAAAAGAAAAATATGAATAATACTAATTACAGAATTATTCCTAAGATTTAGGTCCTTGGTTTTAACTAGGATTGTAAATTCATAACAAGTAACACAGAGCAGGCCCCTAACAAATCCCTGGTAAGAGAGACAAAAGTATTCTTATACTACTGACGCTTATATGTTTGAGAAATTTACAATCTACCAGCGTGGCGCATTTTTGAGCATGTTGCAATACAAGTATAATACAAGTATATTGACATGGATGAAAATAATTTGGAGTAGTTACAACAAAAAATGCATAATATTAAATTCAGGACTATTTCTAATTTTGAGGTTCTTGACATTAACTAGGACTGCAAATTCCTAACACGACAGGAAGCTTTAATGTTTATTTACTTACCTCCTGTTGTCACGTTGTAGCTCACAACATGGGTATAATTACGGTTACATCTATACAATCCTTCATGATTGAATGTAACGTCTGAGATTGATAATGAGTAGCTCTTTGATAACGTGACACCCGACAAAGAATAAATCCGAAATCTATTTGCAAATATTTCACGATCGTTAAGAAACCATTTGTTTCCTTTTGTCGCAGATCCAGTACATTCCAAGATCACAGAATTTCTTTCGATCAGTCTGACTGATATTGTGTTATTAAATCCATGAAAACCGGCAAAGTTTATAAAAATCAAGACAATTATTAAACGATATCTATCCATGTTAAAGCAAAAGCTGCTTTTATTTTTACCTCTTTACGTATTGTTCGAACTTGCAGTTGCATTACTTTTGAACGACACAAAATAATGAATCTGATTCATAAATAAACATGAAAATGAAAGGCCAACCAGCAACTTCCTCTTAAAACCACCATTATTGAGATTAGAAAACATAACATACTGCCATCAATTGCAATTGAAAGTAAAATTTGCCCATATCCTGGCAACGGTTACACCCCAAATCGATGTACTATTTCCGCAATTATGTATGATAGAGTTACCGCACAAGAGTTAAACTCATACCCGGAACAGACCGACATGTTATACTTCTAAAATTAATCCGATTTATGTCGTGTCCGTTGCAGGTTATTAATTAAGAAACTAATTTACATGTTAGCGATGGTTTCGGTCGATTTGCCAATTTGCGTGGGCACAATTACCTTACAAGTTTTTTTTTTTTAAACTTAAGTCCATGAGTTACAGTTACACTTTAACAGGCATATACTCACACGGGTGATGTCCCTTATCTTTAAGACGTAAAGGAGGAGTCTTTAAAAACGTTTTAAGACTCTCTCACATATACCCTCACAAGTATACACAAAATTACCTTTTAACCTCAACTGGAAATGTACAGTTTAACTGATATTATTGCTTATTTATGTGTCACCGGAGACTAATGAAGGTCATGTTTATGCAAACGTTCAATATAGTACAAATATCACTTGCCTCAGTACATTACATGTAGAGATTTCACATGGTAGACGCATCCCTGAAGAATAACCTACGACAAGAGACTGAATCATCCATGTTTGGAAAGTAGACTATTACTACAAACTGCCAAACTGTCTTTCACTATGATGGCATAGGGCAGCATTATAGAGTACAGCAACAGCATTCTTACGACGGCAAGGGGAATGGATGCAATTCAACAATTATTCTGTGTTGAATCAATCTTGACGATAATCTAAAGCTAAATCCGGGGAGGGGAGGACCAGAGGCGGAACGATTAGAGGGAATTTATTGTTTAGGTCAGTGACATGCGCAGAGAGGTGGGATCAGATCGTTACACCTCTCCCTCGTCTCAATCGTCAGCCAGGTGGGGAGGGGGGCGTGGTTCAGTCGAGGAATATTTACATTTAGTTGGCGATTAATTAGGCCACTCCTGGTGTACCCCGTTAACCTGACACAAATTCAAAAAGTAGCAAGTAGGCCTTTTATAGGGTCAACACATAATTTTAAACCAATATTTTCTAAATATGTCTCAAAATACACCGTGTGACTTTTGAACTGTTCACTGTTTCTCTGAGCCCCTTGACATCCACAAATTGGATTCGACGCCAACGATCTCAGGATAACATCCCGCCCTAAATTATGTATACACCACAATATGTATATATCCTAAAAAAAACGTGTCAATGATTGCATATCGGTGTTTTCCTTAATGGATCACCAGTCCCGCTCCACCTAAATGAGATTCGTCTTTAACAACCTAGGACTCAAAGCTCTCCTTTATAAAATCCTTCATTCGCCTCTGGTCCTTCTCGAAAGGTTCATATCTCTACTTAAATCAGTCGGAGTCAACCGCTCCACACCTTTAAAATACTGCATATGCGCTTCTGCTAGGCCTTATAAGTCTGTCAAACAAAACCGCTATGGCTAAAATCAAATCTCACGTCTGCATGAACGATTTCTAAATTAAAATAACAGAGGGCACTAGATAAATTCATCCCTTTCGTGTTTGTATGTGGTAAGTTGTCTAGAGTTAATTTTATAAAGTTTCTAAAGCCATCCGCACACACACGACCGATCACGGCCCGACGCAACTCGACTGCCTACACAGTTTGTTTGTATTAAAAAGAAAATAAGCCTAAGAGGTTTGTAAAGAAATGCTGTACACCTATGGTTGTTATGATTTGTGCAATAGCGGTTAGAAACCAATACAAATATTTTATGATAATGGATACTGTTGTATTACATAACCATTATGATTGGTGAACTTAGTAATAATAATAAGTATAGTAATGATATATATTACATATTCGTATTTCTTGCCGTCTTGGAAGGATTTCGTGTCTCCCTTGTAACCCTACCATGGGTGACCCCAAGCATCGTTACTCAGGGACATTACTTGTAACCGGCGACAATCGTTTCCATGTCGACATAACCAACCGGACTACAATTTCTTCTTCCTTTATCTTCTTTTCTCCTCTCTCCTCTATCCTCTCTTCTATCTCCTATGGGAGCCCGTGGTTAATATTGGAACCGTGAAGTGTGGGACAAAGAGTAACTGCTACTATCATATGCAAAATTTACTTAAGAAAACTTGAAGAGACCTAGGCTAGCCCTCGACCACCCTGACAGGAACCGCTGAGGTTGCAGTCAAAACAACAACATTATAGAAATATGATCGCCAGGTAGATTGCTTAAAGGTGTCGCCCTTACAATACAATATTACGAGGAGTGTTAGTGTTAGCTCAAAAGTCCCGCTATAGACGGTCAATTCCATGTTTAATGTTGTATTCTGAAGCAAATGATTCAAGTAATTGTTGTCAGCCCTAGCAGTCGAAACCATGACTGTGTTTAAAATATCAAAGTATGGTATCCGACGAGCAAATATCTTGTAGGTCTGATTTAATTCGCTGATATGACAACAAAGCCCTTCGAAGTGTTTCCGACTGCTTGGCTGATCCTAGCGATCACAAACGATTCCAAACGCAGAAGGGGTGGGGAGTTTTACTGCGCTTCCCGACCTCACACAAGATCCCAATAGTATTTATTAGCACAACGTTACCTTTTCTAAATATACCCTCGAAAATGCAACATGCATTTGACGTCTAATACTTATTCTATTCGGGGACAGGGGGAGGGAGGCTTCTAATATTTAGCCTACTCGAGGGGCATCTTATATGTATTCTATTCTGGGGGACGATGCTTCCAAACCCGTCAGCAGCAATCGGCTTAAACGACCCTCGGCTCACATTCCTTCTTTATAAAATATTTCCACTCCTGTTTCATCGCTATACCCTGTTAGGGGTGGTATCACACCATGTGACCTTTCGGCGTTCCATACGAAGGATCTCTGTAAGTGTAACGCGTTTCGTTGTTTTGATTTTCTGTGTCATTTGACCTTGCACCATGAACCTTACGTTGTTTCATTTGTAATGCCAGTTGTAGTGTGTGAAGGCGATACTATCTAGACCTATTACACAGAGAGACGTAGCCTAGTGTACGATAAAATGGAATTATTTAAGGTATGGAATTGATGTGTTAAACACGCCGTTTTTATTTTGTTTTGTAATAGTGGTAAGCAGTTAGGTAGTGTCAGTATAAAGTAGCTGTTAGTTTGTATTTAAATGGGCGTACGCTGTAGTAGGTTGTTGGGAAGTCAAAGTAAGCTTTTGTACACCACTAGATTAATCGACTTTCTAATAATTACTTTCTACAACAGGATAAAGGGTCTGTTGTGTATTACATTGTCATTTGGTATTCCTTGTGCAGTTTTGATACGGTATGTTTATTTCATTTATATGACTCAGAATGTTGCAACATGTACATCAGCTATGCCTGCATGTATTTACCTGCATTTCATATGCAATTCCTCATTGCCTAGACATATTGCTTCTACTACTTCCTGAACTTTGTTTTGCAATATGAATAGGGTAGTCCAGTTTATGACCTGGTTTGGTACCAAAGACTATTTGGATTCAAATAAATGACCAATGTTGAAATTGGATGTTCAACAGTGTGTTTTTCATAGTAGATTTCGCATATCAGATCACAAAACGGTACAGATTTAGCTGAAGTAATTACGAGACAGTGCTAATAATACCAAGTGGAATTTCCCGAATGTATGTGTATGTACTATGCCATGTGGCCTACATACCTTATTGTGAAAGGTTGCCCAAAATATAGGCTAACGAACATTACACTATACATGTAAACCAGAGTAGCATTATGTTCTACAACATACACTCCTCATACAATCATCACACAATCAGCGTACAATCAGCATACCATCGTTTCACAAACTCTCCAAGTTCAAATAAATATATGAACTAGCATATTCCTAAAGTATGTGTAGAATCAACTGAATGTACTCCAACTACTACACTATAAATAACTATGCAAACCCGATCTAAATGAATTAGCCTATACTGTGGTTCCACATTATTGAGTGAACATTATATCACTGAGCTAAATGTTATTGTGAAATATTTTAATGGTTAGATCAATTGTGAACGACCCAAACGGGTTGGGAGAGGGTGGAGGGGAGGGAGGGGGGGGGTACGATGAGCATAGTAAGTCTTGTGACTAACAAATTCGCCTATAAATGTTGTCTCTTTTCATATGATAATAGGACGGTCTTAGGACATCTCGCTATATTTAGTAAAGTAATGGCATAAATGAAATAAATGTGGGTGAGGGTGACGATATGGTGGTGACTAAGTCCAAAGATATTCATTGAGACGAACAACTTTTTTACAACATTGGAGCAATTGATTTAACCTTGATGCAACTATGGCGTTCAGCCACAGCAATCGCCATAATGTGGAGTAATTTAAAAGGTGAAACTTGCATGTTGAATTTGTAGACAAAGACATCAAATACAAATGGATATCATTATCTATCATACATTTAAGGTCCATCACAAATCACATTCCACAAGTGTATAAAGTTTCTCCTTGCTGGTCACAATCATGCAATAATCCAGTTGCATCATTGAAGTAAATTAACATAATGTTTTGTTGCCTGGAGATGTTATCAGATTTGCCATAAATATGCCGCTAAGGATCTGAACAATGCGTATCAAACTCACTATAGTCTTGAAGCATACTCATTGAGTGAATGATCGAATAATAATTGGTACTACTTTATTTGTAAGGAATTATTTTAAAGCTATTCTTCTTTTCTGTATTTTTTTTTTTACATTACGTCAACTTACAGTAGATATGGTAATTATCAAAACAGCACTATCTACCACTCTTGTTGGAACTGTGTCATCGCAACCAAGTAACTTATTAATTAAACATTCCATCTGCAACATGGTTTTGGTATCTCGTTCGTGACCTACGTCTGGAAAAGGTCGACCGACAGGTAGGATGCGACGGTAGCCTTAACGACATCGAGCGAAAAGGTTGCAGGGAGGTTGGGGATGATATAATGGTATAACACCAAATGCCCCAGTATCAACCAGGGGTGAGGGGAACTTTCTACTTTGAGTTTTACCAGAATTATACCCCTCCTTCGGGCAAAGGACATCACACAAAACATCAAAAGAGTTGATGAGCACCTTTCCTATAGACCTAATTATAGATCTATATTATGGACTCTAAGAGTTCAGTCCCCTACCTCAAAAGTCGGAGACCCCCCCCTTCACCACCACTAACAGTACCACCAGCACCCTTGAATCCTCTGCATTTCTCAGGTCTACACATCCGCATGTAGTGAGGATGTCCCTTAAAGGTGCTTTGGTTTATCAATAATTTTAGTCATACAAACCAACAGTAATATTTGCCGTATGTCATTGTTTTATAATAAACTCAGATGTCTTCCTCCGTATATTCTACAGCAATCCGTGTCCACAGGTCTATGGAGGCCATTCTGAATATCAGACCTTATGGTAACACAATGTAATTGTATTCCAATTATTTTGTGATGGCTGATGATCAATTTATGTCGGAAGATGAATTAAACTTCAGTTTTCTTCCTTTTTTCTTCTTGATAAGGTCACCATCAACAGGCTACTTGCTGAGAAAATAAACCCCATACAATAATAAACATAAGGCAGATTTATGATCCATCAGGGTAGCATGTCAGTACGGCAAACATTTTAACCTTTTAGTTATTGTTCAACTTTAATATGGTCAAACGATGAAAGCACATATCCCTTAAAGGAACCAGAATGCCAAATGCATTGAGGTTTCGATGACTTTAATGGACTAGCCTTCTGCTTATTAGTATAACCAGAACTAGCTGTTACAATAGCACTATGGCAGGATAACACAGGTCAGTCTACTGTACGTGGCTATACACACCTCCATAAAAAACAATAGCTTTCTTGTACTCAATGTTATGAATCCACACACCAAGTATTACAAAACCAAACCAAACCTTGATCTCTAATAACTTCGTACATTCAGTTTGCGGAGGAGTCAACTTATGGGCAATTTAGATTGGAATATGGCCACGAAACTTCAAATGATCAACTTGTTAGAAGCTTATACAGGTCACTGGAGGTCAACCTGAGGTCAAAGGTCACCCAGATGCTATGGACATTTGGTTCTCAAGTTATTGCAAAAATACTAGTTTTTGACCCCTAATTGACCTTTGTTGACCTTGGATCACATGACTGTTATGTTTGGAAACGATCCTTTACCCCATTCACAACTAGTCCACAAATATAACCATGTCGGACCATGTCAATGGTAGTTTCACAAGTTATTGCCAAAAAAAAAACCCCATTTTGACCCATAATTGACCTTTGGGGACCTTGGATTACATTACGATTATTTTGGAATATGTGCCCTACTTCATTCACAACTTTTCCTAATATACCAGCCATGTCAGACTACGTGACTAGAAGTTGCTGCAAATATAAGCATAAGTTGGCAGTTTTGTGCACATAATCAACCTTGAATGACCTTGGATGACCTGATAGTTTTTATCAAAAATGTTCCTCTTATGATGTGCACTCTGTCCTAAAAATGTTTTTGCCAACTATGTACACACATAATATTATAGCTACAAAGGTATCAAAACCAAGCTTTGGCCCTCTTAACTTGAGAACTGGTAGTCCGATTGAAGCGGGAGTTGGTTTCCTATATATAGCACAAAGAGCTCTATCATATATCAAAATATTGACAAACTATTTTTTTGTTTAGCCCCGTATCTCCTAAAATGAGCATATACTTCAAGATTTGACCTTTTTGACCTCGCGGTCACATGTATCTTGACACGCTGATTCCAAAACGCAACATGACAAGTCTGTGCGAGCATCCTAACTGTACTTATTAAAAAACAAAAAAAATTGACCTCTGATAACTTCGCACACGAAGGTCGCACAGGGGTCAACCATGGACCATTTTGATCGGAAGGTACCTTTGAGATCCGATTATGACCACGAAAATTCAAATAACCAAAAGAAATCAATAAAGGTCACCGGAGGTTAACATGAGGTCAAAGGTCACCTAGATGCGGGTCGACTATTGGATTACAATAGCGTAACTCATAACCTTGACGGACATTTTTTTCTCAAGTTATTGCAAACATACTAGTTTTTTACCCCTGATTGACCTTTGTTGACCTTGGATCACATAACCGTTATGTTTATAAACGATCCCTTACCCCATTCACAACTAGTCCCAAAATATCAACCATGTCGGATCCTGTCAATGGGAGTTATTGCTTGTTTTAATATTTTGTTTTTTGGCTTCTAACTGACTTTTGGCGACCTTCACAGGCACCAAAAACAATAGGGCACATATACTCAATGTGGTACTCATATACACCAAATGTTAGAGTGGTTCAAGCTTCCCTACTTGAGATATCGTGTTTACAAGCGAGGCGTCACACACACACACACACACACACACACATACCTGCCTTGCATACCATTGGAGGACATTGACAAGGGACCATCTTTCGAGGACACTATGTTAGGGGTGAAGTAGCCTTAAAGCAAAGAAACACGTTTCAGTTTATGTCATTGACCAGTCATCTATAACTTCTTAGAAACCATCTGTCGTTTGTTCTTTGAAGTGACATCTTCTATACATGTGAGAACCACACACATTATATCTGGTTGTTCTATGCATCTAAGGACGTTCTGCGTATATCCAGAACTGTTAGTCATTAGAGGACAATGTATGTATGAATATGATTGCTATTCTTTTGAGGACAGCTTATGCATGATGTAATGTTTAAGTTGGTTTATTAGTAAACATTAAATTGCTCATTGTGACCACTATGGTCTAACCTCAAGAGTCTTAGCTCCGCATAATTTACCCCCAGTTGGTATCTAGAGTGTATGTACATCTGAGGAGGATGGGATAAGGGTTGCAGAGATGGACACAAGCAGAAGTCAATGTATTCTTTGGACACCAAATTTCCCAATCTTTGGTTGTAGAAAAAACCTTTATAGATGTGCTTTAGGCCGATCAACTTTTTTCAAGCAAGGGCTCAAGTGAGGTTATTGCGAAAACTGCAAGACTTTTCAAAATACGTTTAGTTTCCACTAGTTCTATAAATGTATTTTTTTAGGGTTGGTTAGGAGGCTGATGGAAGGGAAAGGTGACATATTATGTCATACATAACATTATGATCATTAATAAACAATATATAAACTGACAGAAAAGTAACATATTTCTGTTATGGCACCTTTATTGAAAAACCTTTGCAACCAAAACAAACTTAACAACTGCTAACTGATGAAGAATAAAATGCCAGTTACTTATCTGTAAAAAGCTAAATATTAATTAACAGTAACTTATTGTAGCCACATTTCCAAGCTAATAACCATAGACATTCTTGAGGTACTCTGTTTTCTAATTTGTCAAAAAGATTTAAAAAAAAAGAATCTATACCCAATTTTACATATTATGTTTTGAAAATCAGGTATGATTATCGTTGATTTCACTTCGTTTTTTATAACTAATTAACAACCACTATTATTTTTATATAAGCAGAAAGGCTACACCAGTAAGCAGCGAAGTGAGATATTATTTAATTGGTGGAAATAAGAAACAGGCATTTACCATGCAGCCTTCAAATTTCTAATAACTAAATGATCCTTTTAATGAGAATTAAAAAGAAAGATAAGAGAAATACTTGCAAGCAAGCTGAACAAACTTCAATTGAATGTCAGAAGGGATAAACAATCTTACTCATATTGTTCGCTTTTTGGAGAAAAAATAACGGTCGTAACGGAATGATTATTTTTAAGACGAACTGAAAGTGACTAATAAATTGTCTTTTGCATGTTTCGATAATAGATTTTAAACTGAAAAGTCAAACTGTAAGATTACCAATGTCTAGTCCACTCTTTTGACGCTTATTCGCAATGGCTTATTATTTCCCTAACAAGAATTACAAGAATTTCATCTTTCAACGTATTGTGAAAACAAAGCACCAAATGCGGCCTTGTCCTAACACGAACATTGGACTACAGTACAGTGCACTGCTACTATTGTTAACACAATACTGTTAACAACACATACAAATGCATTTTGCAACTAAAATATTATATGAAAATTTAACGTTGAATTTTTGGTCGTAACAATAGGTTATACTGCATTTAGTTTGACGGAAGCATATTTTTGGTATGGTTGTGAAAAACGCCAACTAAAAACGTGAACCTTTATCATCTTATATTAGAAAATGAAGAAATTCTACGAAACACCTTCAACTTATACTTCATGAGCTTAAAACAAAGAAGAACAGTTACAACAAGAACATCTGGAACAACAAATTCTGAACCTTCCACCCCTCCCTTAAGCCCTGATAAACTTCCAAAATTCTTAATTACTCTGCCAGAATTAAATGATAGAAACACATAAACACAAGACTTTTAGTTACATACATAACTGAAACATGTCTTTTAACACTTTAACTTACAAATTTGACAGATATTATCGCTTCCTTTTATTAGCTTGAATGGCACTATAAACTTTATACTTGATGTTTTTCCAAGTTTTATCATCTAGAAGTGGTGCCAGAGATTTCTTACATTTGTCGCATTCATCTTTTCGAGGCACACGGCCTAACCTAATGTGCTTGTCAAAATAATCTTGGACAGCATCTGATTCTTTGTTACCCCAATGTGACTTTTTGTTTACTACAACTCTTTGCTCTGATTGATCTGGTTTTCTAACTGAAAGGTTACTGTGACTTCTTGCCTGGAGACTGCTCCTCTTCTTACTTTCATTACACGATTTTGCAAGGATTGATGCTGGAATGAAGAAAAGGAAATAAGCCAATGAAGTGCATAGAACAAAATGCAAGAAACTACCATTAAAAAATAAGAACAAGAATATCAAACATGGTTCCCCATTTAGAAAGAGATATAACTATAAATTAACATATGACAAGTTTTTCTGAAGTATCTAGTAATACAAAGTCTTGGTTGCAACAAGATGTGTCTCAAATGTGCAACTCTGTCTAATAATATATGCCAGTTTACTTGATGTACCTCCTGTATTGATTTCATCAGGTAAATCATCTTCCTCATCATCGTCAACCAGCTCTTCTTCACTAGTAAATGGATCTGACCGAAGAAAGTAAATAAACAAAGGAAAAAATTGACTATAAGAATATAAAATAAGCGTAACAAAATTAAGTGCTTACGAGGTAGGAATATTCACAGAAGAAATTTGAGAAATAAACAAGACTAGCTAGGTGACCTGAAAGACAACTAAGTTTTAAATACAACTTGTTTGTTACTCGTAAATAGCTCATTTTGATGCCATCGGGTTTCGAGTTAAAAAATGTTTGCAATTGAAAATCTGTTTAACCATCCATGTTACTCATATTGTAAATTTATCACATAAGACAATAACTTCAATTTATCATAACACTTTAAAATACAAAACAATTAAAAACACTTACCATCCAAAGAGACCTCAATTTCAGAAAGTTTCTTATCTCTGAAGTTGTTTGAATTTCCCTTCTCCATCGCCAACAAGAGCCTTGCTACCTTTGTCATCTGCAGTGTGTCGTCAGGGAGGCGATAATACTCGCGATGAACTCTAATATCGTGACCTAAAAAGTTGGCAAGAATGTCCAGTTCATGGCGTTTGAGACAAAAGAGTTGAGAAACTGTTGCAATATGTTTTCGAAGCTTTGTTGATGTTAGTGCAGAAGGGCATTTGGCTCCACTCTCTAAAGCCATTTTGCTAAGGCAATCAGATCCCCGTAGTGGAGTTTTTGAACCCAATGTTGGCCTGGCAAACATATAGCGATTGGTTGAAGACACTCCAACAGATAAACGAGTCTCTACAAGGGTATCGGCAGCCTCTTTCATTTCAGATGTTAGCAGAATGGGGACTTTTCTGCCTCTTTTCCCTTTAGTCTCGACTCTAGAAAGCTGTTGACACAGTTTTTTCTCCCATTCAGTAAGATCCTCAAGGATATCCTCATTAGTGTGAGTATTGCATCTTTGGTAATCTTCCAGAGGCATGCGCTGTACTTCTCCACTCCTCCTCCTATTAAATAGGATAATTTTAGCCATTGTTGCTGTAGCTAGTGAGTACCATGCCAGTTTATCCGGATCTGTTGACAATCTCTTGGTGCTTTCCGTAATTTTCACATTGAGGTGTTTGTGAAGGTTGACTACATCTTCAGACAAAGGTAATATTGTGGGCTTATTCCACTTCCTTTGATACAATGTAGATAATGCATGTGAAGAAACACTGTCTGCCCACTCTAAGTTGCAAAGTTCTTCAAATCTCTCTGCATAATCTTTCAGTTCTCCATCTTCCAATTTGATGCCTGCCACCTTTTGTATTGCTGCACATTTTTTTAGGGAATGGCCTAACTTCAGTGCAAGGGATGGTATCTGGTACTGTTGAGTGGATGAGTTGTAAACTGCACACTTGCGAACAGCCTCAACTACTTTGTCAAAGCATGATGGTCGTATGCATTCTGCAAGGGTCTTTAAACTTGGATCAACTTCCTGAATATTCTTCAGTAGGCGACCCACCTCCCGCATTTTCTGACTGACATACTGTCCATTGTGTGAATCTGTTCCAAGCTTTGCAAACAATCGTTGTCCCAATGTCAAAATCATTTCATCATTTCGACAAATAATGCTTATGTTATCCCGACGCATAATTCCAATGACTTTTACCTTGAACTGTTCATCAACCTTGGTAGCCAGTGGGAGCAACAATGAACATCTAGACCTTAATCCGTTATTTCTTCCACTGTGGCTTTGTTTCGCTGGACACTTTTTTGTGTGTTTCCACATATCTCCATCATAAAAGTAACCAAAACAGTTTTCACATGGAAGGTACCTTTCAAAAGGAACACTGAAGGGTGGCCTCTTGTAGGGAATAAGAATGCCTGTCCCTGAGTTTAGTATTTCGATGTTGTGTGAATGATTACCTTTATTGGACAAAATTTGTAGCAATTCCTTTCTTTCCTTTGAATTCTTGCTGAAGCTGAATGCTTCTTGTACCTCTGGTTCATGTGCATGCATAGACTGGAAATGTCTTCCCAGTTTTGCCTTTTGTTCCATACAAAAAACACAGAACTGGTGTTTATCCCATTTTCTAGCAAATCCATTACTGCTTGTCATGACAGTCACCCGAGGTATCTTCTTGAATCTAGTTTCACTGGTAGTTGAAGAAACTGCACAACTCGATTCAGGTGTCTTGCTTGACACTTTGCATTCAGCATTCTGCAGTCTCAATTTAGATGATGAGCTAGAAGTAGAGTGGACAATGTTTCCACCTGCTTCTGAATCACTTGCCGATGACCTCATGTCAACATTCCGTTTCAGACTTGTTCCTGGTCCTTTCCTTTTTTGAGTATCCATTTCACTGTTGCTCTCCGGTGACATCTGCTCATCACTGCTGCTTTCTGTTGGGAGGTAATCACTACAATGTTCATTATTTTCATCACTGCTGTCCGATGAATCTGTATAACTGACAGATTCTTCTTTTTCTAATGCAAATCTCACTTTTTTCTGGTTACATTTTCTGTTTTTACCATGTCTTTGCTGTTGATTTTGATTGTGATCAGTAGTTGATACTATGGTGTGCTCGACATCAGATTTTGACGGATACTCCTTGATGCAAACTGCACCATGACTTCTCATTTTAGGGGAAGGAAGGGGAATCATATATTCTGAACTATTTGTAGAATCTTCTGAATCGCAAACATATGACATTTGGTCATCATTCCATTCCTGCTCTTTATCTTGAGTGTTGTCCGATGCTTCACTAGTCTGAGATGAAACTTCATTTTCACTACCATTTTCTCCTTTATCATCTCCTCCACTGCTGACATCTTTGTGTGTGTCTTTACACCATGGGAACAAATCGATGTCTTCAAATGGATTATAGCTATCATCACTTTCATTATCCTAAATAGGGAAGAAGTAACAGATGTTGTAAAGACCTTTCCAATAAATCAAGACAAGAACCTAAATCAGATTTTGGATGTTTGAGTTGACGGAACTATGAATGTTCCTCCTTTAAAAAATGCATGTTTGAACAAAATTTTACAGAATTAAAAAGTTTTGTATTTAAATAAATATGTTTAAGTACCAAAAGTATGTATCAGTCTGCACAGTGGATGATACACTTTGTAAGAGTTACGCAACTAAAATGAATTATGCCAGTGAAAACATTTATTTGCAAGGAATGCTGCCTGGTCAATAAAGAAGATATTTATCTTCTAATATTTTATCTATAATAACAGGGCCTATTTCTTACCTTGGCAATCTGTGTGGTGCATTCTGATTCCCCAGGTGCTCTCTCTGGCTCATTATCAGTGTTGCATTCTCTCAAAACTTCAGGTGGCTTGTTTTGATTTGTTTGTTTCTAAGAAGATTAAAAATCACATTTCAATGGCAATACTTAAAGCAGCATTTTGCGTTGGGTCGCTTTTTTCCACTTTTTTAACATGTGCATCGATTTTTTTACATGTATCAATCATAAAACAGCAATCTAAGATACCATCCAAGTTTCACCCTGCCAAGAGCGTTAATTAGCGAGTAATTAACGATTTATGTCGATAAATGAGAAGAGTGTCCTCGACAAATTTCACAGTTAAAATTAATCGCATACAATTCCGCCAAACCCACTAGTTTGAATTCAACCAATCAGAGATGCAGGTTTAGTTATGAGCCGTTGCTAAAAATAGATTCAAGACTTCACGTTGGTTGTACCAGGGAGTTGTTATGCAACTCCCTGGTACAACTGCCATATAGACTGTACACAAATCAAGCGTGGTGTTATATTACGTATCTGTCAATGACGTTCGTAGTGTTTAAATATTCATATTATGGGCGAGGTTTATTGGGTTCCCAACGGAAAATATCTTGGAGAACAACAAAGTTGAAAGTTGCAAATTTTTCGACTTTTATGCCATCATTTGAAGTAAAATATAAATAGATTAGCTAGTTATGTAGGTCGTTATGGCAAAGTGGAATCAGTGAGGTTGAGAAAAATCATAGAAAATGACGCAAAATGCTGCTTTAAGTATTTGAAATGATATAAGCATCTCAGAACTGAATCTCAAATTACAAATATTTCATGGTTAGTAAAGTCAGTAGTCGTTATCAACTATACTAGTGAGAACATTCCACACAATATCATCATAAAAAGAATCCTTTTAGAAAAGGGTTTAAACGACATGAATGTACCCTTCAATGCAAACAGTTAGGTTCTTTTCACAGAACCAAGAGTTTTGATTATATCTTCAAAGAAAAAACAAGCCTACATCAAACAATACATGAATGAAGCCTGGTCAATACACAATGATACTTGACTATTCTTTAGAGGACCATAGTACACCTAGTACTGGGTAATATTGTATATCAGCTGGTATCATACATTAAAACACAAACTTATATCAATCTTTTCAGTTGACAATAAATATCTCTGAAATACTGTGCCTTACTAATGTAACAAACTAGTATATATCATTCTACACATTGAACCGTAATTACTATACAAGTATTAACAATGCAATTGTGTCAGGGCTAACACAACTGAGATGTACTATACCAGTGAGAACATTTACTAGCAACATTTCTATTAATTGCAAATATCGATCAGGATACATAGTCAGGACATCTACTTCAATGTAAATCACTGAACATCTATCAAAGGGATGAAAAATCAAACCATTGGGCTATTTTTTTATTTTAAACTCTGACGTGTCAAGTCTTCACATGTGTGCTATAAAGTTGGCTATTCCTTAGAGGACATCATTGTACAAACTACTGCAACAGTGGTTCAGGTGATAATGACATCTAACCTATAATGCTAATGGTTTGTATATACTTACTGGTTCAATGATATTTCACCAGTATTAAATCATCTGGTTTGTTAAACATAAACTTGATGATATTTATCTAAGATTGATGAATATATAATAACATGGCCTATTTCTTACCTTGGCAATCTGTGTGGTGCAATTTGATTCTACATGTGCTCTCTCTGGCTCATTATCAGTGTTGCATTCTCTCAAAACTTCAGGTGGCTTGTTTTGATTTGTGTTTTTCTAAGAAGATTAAAAATCACATTTCAATGATAACATTTTTGGCATTTGAAGTGATATAGCTTCTCAGAACTAAATCTCAAATTACAAATATTTCATGGTTAATAAAGTCAGTAGTCGTTATCAACTATACTAGTGAGAACATTCCACACAATATCATCATAAAAGCATCACTTTAGAAATGGGTTTTAACTGCATGAATCTCCCCTTCAATGCAAACAATAAGGTTCTTTTCCCAGAACTAAGAGTTTATTATATCTTCAAAAAGTAATCGAGTCTACATCAAACAATACATGAATGAAGCCTGGTCAATACACAATGATACTTGACTATTCTTTAGAGGACCAAGTACACATAGTACTGGGTAATATTGTATATCAGCTGAAATCATACATTAAAACACAAACTTATATCAATCTTTGCAGTTGACAATAAAAATCTCTGCATATTGTGCCTTACTAATGTAACAAACTAGTATATATTATTCTACACATTGAACCGGAATGGAAATCACTGATCATCCATCAAAGGGATGAAAAATATAACCCCTTGGAGCCTTTTCCACCTAAAATTCTGAGGTGTGTCAAGTCTTCGGCTTTGTGCAATAGAGTTGGCTATTCCTTAGAGGACATCATTGTACAAACTACTGCAACAGTGGTACAGGTGATAATGACATCTAACCTATAATGCTAATGGTTTGTATATACTTACTGGTTCAATGATATTTCACCAGTATTAAATCATCTGGTTTGTTAAACATAAACTTGACGATATTTATCTAAGATTGATGTATATATAATAACATGGCCTATTTCTTACCTTGACAATCTGTGTGGTGCATTCTGATTCCCCAGGTGCTCTCTCTGCCTCATTATCAGTGTTGCATTCTCTCAAAACTTCAGGTGGCTTGTTTTGATTTGTGTTTTTCTAAGAAGATTAAAATCACATTTCAATGATAACACTATTGGCATTTGAATTGCTATTAGGTTTTCAGAACTAAATCTCAAATTACAAATATTTCATTATTTTTTAGTAAAGTCAGTAGTCGTTATCAACTATACTAGTGAGAACATTCCACAAAATATCATCATAAAAGCCTCTCTTTAGAAATGGGTTTAAACTACATGAAAGTACTTTTCAATGCAACAGTTAGGTCCTTTTCACAGAACCAAGAGTTTTGATTATATCTTCAAAGAGAAAACAAGCCTACATCAAACAATACATGAATGAAGCCTGGTCAATACACATTGTGTATTGACCAAAATGATACTTAACTATTCTTTAGAGGACCAAGTACACATAGTACTGGGTAATATTGTATATCAGCTGAAATCATACATTAAAACACAAACTTATATCAATCTTTTCAGTTGACAATAAATATCTCTGCATATTGTGCCTTACTAATGTAACAAACTAGTATATATCATTATACACATTGAACCGTAATAACCATACAAGCATTAACAATGCAACTGTGTCAGGGCTAACATAACTGAGATGTACTATACCAGTGAGAACATTAACTAGCAACATTTCTATTAATTGCAAATATCAATCAAGTCTATTAATTGCAAATATCAATTTCTATTAATTGCAAATATCAAACATAGTCAAGACATCTTCCTCAATGTAAATCACTGAACATCTATCAAAGGGATTAAAAATCAAACCATTGGGCATATTTTTTATTTCAAACTCTGGCATGTCAAGTCTTCACATGTGTGCTATAAAGTTGGCTATTACTAAGAGGACATCATTGTACAAACTACTGCAGCAATGCTACAGGTGATAATGACATCTAACCTATAATGCTAATGGTTTGTATATACTTACTGGTTCAATGATATTTCACCAGTATTAAATCATCTCGTTTGCTAAACAAAAACTTGATGATATTTATCTAAGATTGATGTATAATAATAGGGCCTATTTCTTACCTTGGCAATCTGTGTGGTGCATTCTGATTCCCCAGGTGCTCTCTCTGGCTCATTATCAGTGTTGCATTCTCTCAAAACTTCAGGTGGCTTGTTTTGATTTGTTTGTTTCTAAAAGATTAAAAATCACATTTCAATGACAATACTTTAGTATTTGAAAGGATATATGCATCTCAGAACTGAATCTCAAATTACAAATATTTCATGGTTAATAAAGTCAGTAGTCGTTATCAACTATACTAGTGAGAACATTCCACAAAATATCATCATAAAAGCCTCTCTTTAGAAATGGGTTTAAACTACATGAATGTACTTTTCAATGCAACAGTTAGGTCCTTTTCACAGAACCAAGAGTTTTGATTATATCTTCAAAGAAAAAACAAGCCTACATCAAACAATACATGAATGAAGCCTGGTCAATACACAATGATACTTGACTATTCTTTAGAGGACCAAGTACACATAGTACTGGGTAATATTGTATATCAGCTGAAATCATACATTAAAACACAAACTTATATCAATCTTTGCAGTTGACAATAAAAATCTCTGCATATTGTGCCTTACTAATGTAACAAACTAGTATATATCATTCTTCACATTGAACTGTAATAACTATACAAGCATTAACAATGCAATTGTGTCAGGGTTAACACAACTGAGATGTACTATACCAGTGAGGACATTTACTAGCAACACTTCTATTAATTGCAAATATCAATCAGGATACATAGTCAGGACATCTACTTCAATGTAAATCACTGAACATCTATCAAAGGGATGAAAAATCAAACCATTGGGCTATTTTTTATTTCAAACTCTGGCATGTCAAGTCTTCACATGTGTGCTATAGAGTTGGCTATTCCTTAGAGGACATCATTATACAAACTACTGCAACAGTGGTACAGGTGATAATGACATCTAACCTATAATGCTAATGGTTTGGATATACTTATTGGTTCTATGATATTTCACCAGTATTAAATCATCTGGTTTGCTAAACAAACACCTCATGATATTTATCTAAGATTGATGCATATATAATAACATGGCCTATTTTTACCTTGACAATCTGTGTGGTGCATTATGATTCCCCAGGTGCTCTCTCTGGCTCATTATCAGTGTTGCATTCTCTCAAAACTTCAGGTGGCTTGTTTTGATTTGTGTTTTTCTAAGAAGATTAAAAATCACATTTCAATGATAACACTATTGGCATTTGAATTGCTATTAGGTTTTCAGAACTAAATCTCAAATTACAAATATTTCATTATTACTTAGTAAAGTCAGTAGTCGTTATCAACTATACTAGTGAGAACATTCCACACAATATCATCATAAAAGCCTCTCTTTAGAAATGGGTTTAAACTACCTGAAAGTACTTTTCAATACAACAGTTAGGTCCTTTTTACAGAACCAAGAGTTTTGATTATATCTTCAAAGAGAAAACAAGCCTACATCAAACAATACATGAATGAAGCCTGGTCAATACACATTGTGTATTGACCAAAATGATACTTAACTATTCTTTAGAGGACCAAGTACACATAGTACTGGGTAATATTGTATATCAGCTGAAATCATACATTAAAACACAAACTTATATCAATCTTTTCAGTTGACAATAAATATCTCTGCATATTGTGCCTTACTAATGTAACAAACTAGTATATATCATTATACACATTGAACCTTAATAACCATATAAGCATTAACAATGCAATTGTGTCAGGGCTAACATAACTGAGATGTACTATACCAGTGAGAACATTAACTAGCAACATTTCTATTAATTGCAAATATCAATCAGGATACATAGTCTGGACATCTACTTCAATGTAAATCACTGAACATCTATCAAAGGGATGAAAAATCAAACCATTGGGCGTATTTTTTATTTCAAACTCTGGCATGTCAAGTCTTCACATGTGTGCTATAAAGTTGGCTATTCCTTAGAGGACATCATTGTACAAACTACTGCAGCAGTGCTACAGGTGATAATGACATCTAACCTATAATGCAAATGGTTTGTATATACTTACTGGCTCAATGATATTTTACCAGTATTAAATCATCTGGCTTGCTAAACAAAAACTTGATGATATTTATCTAAGTTTGATGTATAATAACAGGGGCTATTTCTTACCTTGGCAATCTGTGTGGTGCATTCTGATTCCCCAGGTGCTCTCTCTGGCTCATTATCAGTGTTGCATTCTCTCAAAACTTCAGGTGGCTTGTTTTGATTTGTTTGTTTCTAAAAGATTAAAAATCACATTTCAATGACAATACTTAAGTATTTGAAAAGATATAAGCATCTCAGAACTGAATCTCAAATTACAAATATTTCATGGTTAATAAAGTCAGTAGTCGTTATCAACTATACTAGTGAGAACATTCCACAAAATATCATCATAAAAGCCTCTCTTTAGAAATGGGTTTAAACTACATGAATGTACTTTTCAATGCAACAGTTAGGTCCTTTTCACAGAACCAAGAGTTTTGATTATATCTTCAAAGAAAAAACAAGCCTACATCAAACAATACATGAATGAAGCCTGGTCAATACACAATGATACTTGACTATTCTTTAGAGGACCATAGTACACCTAGTACTGGGTAATATTGTATCAGCTGAAATCATACATTAAAACACAAACTTATATCAATCTTTTCAGTTGACAATAAATATTTCTGCATATTGTGCCTTACTAATGTAACAAACTAGTATATATCATTATACACATTGAACCTTAATAACCATATAAGCATTAACAATGCAATTGTGTCAGGGTTAACATAACTGAGATGTACTATACCAGTAAGAACATTAACTAGCAACATTTCTATTAATTGCAAATATCAATCAAGATACATAGTCAGGACATCTACTTCAATGTAAATCACTGAACATCTATCAAAGGGATGAAAAATCAAACCATTGGGCGTATTTTTTATTTCAAACTCTGGCATGTCAAGTCTTCACATGTGTGCTATAAAGTTGGCTATTCCTTAGAGGACATCATTGTACAAACTACTGCAGCAATGCTACAGGTGATAATGACATCTAACCTATAATGCTAATGGTTTGTATATACTTACTGGTTCAATGATATTTCACCAGTATTAAATCATCTGGTTTGCTAAACAAAAACTTGATGATATTTATCTAAGATTGATGTATAATAATAGGGCCTATTTCTTACCTTGGCAATCTGTGTGGTGCATTCTGATTCCCCAGGTGCTCTCTCTGGCTCATTATCAGTGTTGCATTCTCTCAAAACTTCAGGTGGCTTGTTTTGATTTGTTTGTTTCTAAGAAGATTAAAAATCACATTTCAATGACAATACTTAAGTATTTGAAAAGATATAAGCTTCTCAGAACTAAATCTCAAATTACAAATATTTCATGGTTAATAAAGTCAGTAGTCGTTATCAACTATACTAGTGAGAACATTCCACACAATATCATCATAAAAGCCTCTCTTTAGAAATGGGTTTAAACTACATGAAAGTACTTTTCAATGCAAACAGTTAGGTCTTTTTCACAGAACCAAGAGTTTTGATTATATCTTCAAAGAAAAAACAAGCCTACATCAAACAATACATGAATGAAGCCTGGTCAATACACAATGATACTTGACTATTCTTTAGAGGACCATAGTACACCTAGTACTGGGTAATATTGTATATCAGCTGGTATCATACATTAAAACACAAACTTATATCAATCTTTGCAGTTGACAATAAATATCTCTGCAATATTGTGCCTTACTAATGTAACAAACTAGTATATATCATTCTACACATCGAACCGTAATAACTGTACAAGCATTAACAATGCAATTGTGTCAGGGCTAACACAACTGAGATGTACTATACCAGTGAGAACATTTACTAGCAACATTTCTATTAATTGCAAATATCAATCAGGATACATCATCAGGACATCTACTTCAATGCAAATCACTGATCATCCAACAAAGGGATAAAAAATCAAACCATTGGGCCTATTTTTTATTTCAAACTCTGACGTGTCAAGTCTTCACATGTGTGCTATAGAGTTGGCTATTCCTTAGAGGACATCATTGTACAAACTACTGCAACAGTGGTACAGGTGATAATGACATCTAACCTATAATGCTTATGGTTTGGATATACTTACTGGTTCAATGATATTTTACCAGTATTAAATCATCTGGTTTGCTAAACAAACACCTCATGATATTTATCTAAGATTGATGCATATATAATAACATGGCCTATTTCTTAACTTGGCAATCTGTGTGGTGCATTCTGATTCCCCAGGTGCTCTCTGGCTCATTATCAGTGTTGCATTCTCTCAAAACTTCAGGTGGCTTGTTTTGATTTGTTTTTTTCTAAGAAGATTAAAAATCCTTTTTCAATGATAACACTTTTGGCATTTGAAGTGATATGCTTTCAGAACTAAATCTCAAATTACAAATATTTCATTGTTACTTAGTAAAGTCAGCAGTCATTATCAACTATACTAGTGAGAACATTCGACACAATATCATCATAAAAGCTTCATTTCAGACAACTCACTTTTAACTACATGAATGTACCCTTCAATGCAAACAGTATTGTAAATGAGCTGAAATCCTTCATTAAAACACTGATTTAAGTTTAGTTTGATGTTGCTATTCAGACTGGATGGCGACAGTTGTCGTAACATGTATTTAGGTAAAGCTTTGTTAACAGTTCAATACGATACAAACAAGGAGCAGTTATATCATTGACCTACCTTCTTCCTCCATCTTGCATCAGGTTGTCCATAATCATATCTGATTTCATTTCCTTTCTTAATCTCTGAATTTGCAAATATGGCCAATTTTGGTTGCTTGTTTATGATAATCTTCTTCACAACAGCATTGGGTTTCTTCCAATCATCATTACAATACTTTCCCTTTCCTGTGCTATGTGTAGCATCAATGCTAGCAATGGAAAAAAGAAGAAAACTTAAATTCTACTTCACCATTCTGCAAACTATGCCCCTACCCCACCCCTCCCAGAAAAAGAAAACATGTTGATGTTAATTTAGTGTTTTATAGGGTCTAACAACTCAAAATATGTTATTTCAATCACACTTTTGGACACAACACACAGAGACTTCCTAGGATGACACACTCTAATAGCCTATCCTTGACATACATGCAATACCTTATGCTCAAAGGGCTCTTGCTTTTCTTAATTTATTCTGTGTATTGGTAATGAACTCCTCAATGTTCTAAGTAGTCCAACCCTTTTGTGTTCCTAAGATTTTAATAGGGTCATATCAAAACAAAACTTGGCACAGAACATTAAACAACATCAATTGAAAAACAATCAGTATACAACACCTCAACATTAATTTGTGCCTAAAGTCAACCTTGATTTAGCAAACTGTGATATTAAGTACTACTTAAGTTGTGAAATGAAGCCTCAATCAATCTCATGAAAAGAATGTCACTCATAACAAAGTCATAATTAACAACATCCTTCCAATTGTTTGAAGAAAAACATGGATCTAATAAACACTTGTAGCTCAACAGTGAAGAAAATGTAGAGTAACTGTTACCTACCACATACTGTCTTGACCACTCTGGAAGAAGAATATGAAAGTAGTGTCCTCCTCTTCCCCCACCTGGTAGGCATGTCTTAACACACCAGAATATTCTAGGAGGAATTCTCCTTTTTCAAAGTCTGCCGTAGCAAATAATCCATACCCTTTAATAATAACAAATGAAGGAAAATGATCACCAACAACTCAATATTAACCCTTTTTGAAAATATAGCAATGATGCTCCTTATATGACATAGTTGCTGACAGTTAAATCAGTGCAAGTTTACACTTCCTTGATCCATTTTATGTGTTGGATGGACTAACCACACGTAACACATTTTGATAATTGAAGCATGCTGTCCAATGTTAAGTCACACATCACTGCAACAAACTGTGCAGATATTCTAAATGGCAATAAGTTGCATACACTTATCTCAACTAGGTTACAGAAATATGATACCAATTGACTCACCAACTTCTTCTGAAACATATTTCACTTTAAACCCAGAAGGGTCTTTTTTTTTCTTGATTGCTGTTGGTTTTTATTACTTCTTGTCTGCATCTATCAATAAATTTGATAATATTTTTGTATGGGAGACACTTTCCTGTTCCCTTGCCAAACAAACAATATATATATAGTTCCCAGACATTATGAGATCATAATCTTAAACCTTTTTCATTCCATTAATCTACTAGTTATCTTAATGCATGACACCACCCACACCCAAGCTAACAGTCATGATGTGAATGCTTAAGTAACTATTTGATTGATCAATTCAGTTTTCTAAATCAACTGATCATTAATTACTTAAGAATAATTTGAAAAAAATCTCTATAGGCCACAAAACATGTACTATAAAATCATACAAACTAGTATTCGTTGTCATGTATTCTACTGAGCAAAAACCATAAAACACATATATTAACAAGCATTACACTTGGCACAACATGCCTATTAATATTACAGTATATATTGTTCCTCTATAGGCAACAAACATTAAAGGAGTTTAGCCTATCACATGTAAATATTGTAGCCTAACATATGCAGCACACACCCATGGAGTAGCCTATATCAGAAACTGTTCAGTAAGAAATGCAGCCCAACATATGCAGTACACATTCAAGAAAGATCCTATGCCTATACACCTTTTAAAGTGGTAGATAATGTAGCCTAACATACATCCAGCACATATACACAAGTAGTCTATATCACATTTTCAGGAACTGTTCAGCCTACAGTATGCTAGGAACTTTTATGTAAGTATTGTAGCCTTACATATGCACTACACTTTAACGAAATAGCATATAACTGTTCAGTGAGTATTGCAGCCTAACATATATGCAGCATGCATTCAAGAAGTAGCCAATACCAATTAGACTATTAAGATTTATGAGATTGATGTGCATGTTATCAAATACCCCTGATACCTGTTTCCTGTGTCGGACTGTGAATATGACCTTCATTTGACAGATTGATGGTTAAATTTGAAGAATGCACTGAAAATGTTCAGTCTACAGTGATCAGGAAAAATTGGTCTTTTACATGTCAGTCATGAAGAGGTACTGTTGTGGTACTATGTGGTACTGTCCAACTTCAATTTCAACTATACTTTTATTTCCCTCTTTCAATGATTTCCTTCTGCACTTTCCCTTCTCAATAATGAAGCTATGTTATTAGTAATACATAATACTTGAAGATGGCAGATTGGATCTCCTATTTTGTTACAGTATCTCACACATTTAATTTCAAACTCTATTTAAGCTTTGATTGTAGAGGTAAAGAACTAACCAGCAATTGATACTTGTAATACTCCTGTCCGAATACAAACATCGTGAGACAAATTCATCAAACCCCTCCTTTAATTTACTGAGTCCCTTGTAAATTCAGCTAACACTGATGGATCATTTCACTTATTGAGGATAATGATACATGGAGTTCAAGAATTCTTTCTTCACACAGCCAATATCCATTAGGCCTTTCTGTCAATACATCATTTACCAAGTCATTCACCAATATCAGTTGCACAAATGGGCAAAGCAAACGTTGGGAAAGCAAAAACACCAATGAATTAAAATCTTCTCTCTCATATAAGTAGAAATACCAGAAAGAAATCTTTTTATGATCGACTACAGTGATCCTGTCAAGTCCTGCTACAGGTGACTCAGACAAAAGACTGAATTTAATTTTACAGGAGTTGCAATAATCCCAAAGTAATGACAATATGTATGGTTCTGAAAATGTAATAATGCCATAAAATGGCCTGCCTTCATTTACTTCCATGCTATAAGTATAACCTCATTTGCTAACATATCCTACCATTCCTGCATTAGTCTCCTAAAGTCCTAGACAAGCCTAGGCTATAGTTGAACCTTTGCTAAACCTGGTTTGTACAAAGGCCTTAAGTTTTAACATTAGGCCAACGTTTGACCTAGCACCTAATTTAGTTGTTCCTCTGGACACAATGTATTCTCGGATTATTAAATACTGAACAAATAACTTGTGATTCGCGCAGTATACAAAGTCCGCTAAAGCTACTTATTGCTACCACTAAGCTACTGGTTATCCTAGCCTAACCCACTATTACTATACTATTGGTATATACACCATTACTTATTATTATTATTATTATTATACAAAATTTCTATAGCGCCTTATCCAATCAGAAATTGCTCTAAGGCGCTTTACAGTAAAATACAAACAATCATGATATACAAATATATAAATCGATAATGTAAGGTATAAAAAGGGTAGAAAATTTGTTAAATACCAACTGACAATAAATTGTATAAAAACTGCAAATGTAAAAGCGAAAATGATACAAACAAATTCTTAAAATTTAAAATATATATAAATCTGACAACAATTTAAAATTTAAAAGCGCTATAAACGCAAAAACGCAAAATGGAAAATGCGTAGTAATAATGTGACAATAAATAGTATAGAAAACACAGTTAATGGAATGCAGATCTAAATAGAAAGGTTTTGACTAGTTTTTTAAATTCATCTATATTTTTGGCACACTTAGCTTCCTCCGATAAACTGTTCCATAATGTCGCAGATGAGTAATCGAAACGCCTGTTTCCGTATGTAGAAGTTTTAATGACAGGTTTGGTAAGTAAGGACTTGGATTCTGAGCGTAGAGATCGAGTAGGCTTGTATTTATGCATTAATTCAGAGAGGTAGATAGGGGCTAAACCATTAAGTGACTTATATGTATATAACAGAATCTTATAATTGAACCTGCAATGAATCGGCAACCAATGTAAGTCACGTAATACGGGTGTAATATGCTCATGTCTACGAGTGCGACTTACAAGCCGTGCAGCGCGATTCTGAACTCGCTGAAGGCGATCGGTTAGCTTGTGAGGCAGGCCATATAGCAGTGCATTGCAGTAGTCCAGTTTTGATGTCACAAGGGCATGGATTAAAGTCTTACAAGCATCATCTGAGATATACCTTCTAATTTTGCCAATATTCCGGATCTGCCAATAACAGGACTTACAGATAGAGTCAACTTGATTATCCATGGTAAGATTGTGATCAAGATATACACCTAAATTCTTTACTTTAGGAACTGAACATATGGTGTTAGGTCCCATATTTATATACAAGTCTTGAATAGCATTACCCTGAAATTTTGGTGAAAATACAATGAACTCAGTTTTGTCCTGGTTAAGTTTCAAGCAATAAACCCGCATCCACCTGACTATATCTGAAAGGCATGCTTGGACCTTTAAAGATACATCATTCCAGGACTCAAGGGCACCAAAATTCAAATACAATTGTGTATCATCAGCATAACAGTGATGGTTGATGTTATGGCGCTGAATTATTTCTCCAACTGGACGGGTAAACATACAATATATCAAAGGACCAAGTACAGATCCTTGTGGCACCCCAAATCTTAGCTGTTTCTCGTCAGATATAACATTATCAATTTGTATACATTGCATTCTGTCCCTAAAATATGATTTAAACCATTTTAATGAGTTTGACGCAATTCCAAAAGTATGTTGGAGACGATTAAATAAGATCTCATGATCTATAAGATCGAAGGCTGCCGATAGGTCCAACATGACCATCATTGTTTGGGACCTCTTGTCAAGAGCTGCAGCAATATCGTTATGTACTCTTAGTAAAGCTGACTCAGTTGAATGGTACTGGCGATATGCAGATTGGAGATTATCATGCAAAGCATTGGCATTTAAGTGATGTTGAAGGCGTATTGCAACAACTTTTTCTAAAAGTTTGGATATAAAAGGTAAATTTGATACAGGTCGGTAGTTTTTAAACACTTCTTTATTCATACCAGGCTTTTTGAGCAGTGGTTTAACAATAGAACGCTTAAAACAAGACGGCACCTTTGATTCAATCAGTGATTGGTTTATGATGGCGGTTATAATTGGCAGGAGTGCATCGACACATTGCTTCAATAGCCAGGTAGGTATAGGATCCAAGTTGCAGGACTTTGTTGGGGAGCTTGTAATTAGCTTCCGTACCTCTTCTTCGGTGGCAGGAGAGAAAGATTCTAGAGGACAACCACCAAAAATACTATCGTCTGCCATTACGTCTACACTGGCCGTGGCATCACAAGTATCATATTCCTCACGAATAGCTGCTACCTTGTTTATAAAGAACTCACCAAATTGATTAGCAAGACTTTCAACACATGTGTTTGATGGCAATGTGGCATCATTTGGTTCACCCATTAAGTCTTTGGTTAGACTGAAAAGTCGTCTTTGATCACTGCCACATTCCGCAATTTTGTTGCAATAATAGTTCCGTTTTTCTTGAACTAGAAGTTTATTAACAACTTTACATTGGTTTCTATAAATTTGCCAGTGGACAGTAAGACGAGTCGTCCTCCATTTTCTTTCAGCCTTTCTTCGTTCATGTTTTGCATGTCTGAGTGTGTCTGTGTACCATGGGGTATTGGGTCGTAAAGTAATTGTCTTGGTACATTCTGGTGCATGGCGATCAACTAATTTGCTCAAATGATTAATGTAGGCAGCCACTAGCTCCTCAACCGACTGATTGACATTCATTAAGGTTTCACAATGTTTGATGTCATCGATAAAATCAGGAACATTGATATCACGAAACTTTCTGAACGTTGTAACTTTGCGAATGTGATCTGGTTTATGCGTATTGATGTTGAGACTTACAGCGTAATGATCACAAGTCAAATTTCCATTCATATTACCAAGACATGCGTCAACAATAGATGGTGAACCATACAGTATGTCACTGTGTTCTCGGGTTATCACTACATCCAGGGTATGTCCAGCACGATGAGTTGCACCAACGACATGTTGTTTTAAACCATGGACATTTAAAAGTCTAGAAAACTTCTGTGAATCAACATCATTAGGGTTATCCAGGTGAAAGTTCAAATCACCAACGATGATACAAGTACTATACGCCTATAAGAACAGTCAACACATAACATATGAGTTCATTGAGCACCTCGACAACGAACCATGTCTTTTGAATGTACCAACTTTGAACTAAAATTCCATTGAAATTATCTTTTCTCGTTGATTTCTTATTACTTAAAAGTAAAAAGTAACTTCATAACTTACGATTTCTCACATGGAGGCCCGTCGTCGTACATGAATTCGCGGGAACTTATGCCATTGTGGAAAAAACTCTTGTAAATGGTGGCGCTAGATACTAAACATTGAAGTGTGTGTACTTTTCATGTTTGGGCTCAAGTGTGTGTAAATCCAATGATCAGGTTAAACCATCCTTTCAAGGACATCGTTCAAATTTCGACAGACGGCTTTTAAGACTTCGAAGAGGCATTAGCACATAAAATATATCGAGGACGTGTGTTTAAGTACTCGGACGTACATGAGGTCCCCGAAGGAAAGGTGTGGTATCATGAGCATGTCCTCGAAGATTCGATAAAGTCAACACACGCATACACACACACACACAGACACACGCACACGCACACTCTCCGCCTGCATGAATGCATAGATTACGATTATCATCGAAACCAACAATGAAGCGTTTAATGATATTATCTTTCAACGAGGCATGTTTTGTGAACAGGTCGTAGTTACATCAACACCACAGTTAATTGCTCCCATTGACTTACACACTGAACTCGTCGCTTTCCCAGGCCGATAGAGCAAAGATAGAAGTTTACAACTGACTTGTCCTACCCACCATATGATAGCTGATGGCTTGAGCAATCACAACACGTACAACTTTAGTTTATCATCTGCCAGCTGTCGCTGCGGAATCTTCTTTTCACCAAAGATTTTCTAAAATCATCTTCAATCCTCCAGATTTTTAGACCATCAGTAGTTAATATCATCCTCTTCAACATCCAAGCATCAAAAAGAATGATGATGACTCAAAAAATGCAGAAAAATATGCAGTAGGTCACTTTAGGTTTTTTTTTTCCGAAGGTTAACCTTTCAGGCGGACGTGCACTACTCTAACAGTGGTGTGATACCTATATGTATTTGCGCCACTAATTTACAGTAGCATCGCCGCCTGAAATGGTAGTAGCGTAACCTGTTTAGAATAGTACGGTAGTAGAACCACCTTCTTGCACTAGAATCGTCACTTAAGAGTAGTAGCTCGTGTGGCAAGCCATTTTTACATTTACCTCGCTATTCTACTTAAGTAGAATTAATTCCACTTAGGTAGAATACATTTAAGCTTAAGTTAAACTAATTCCACTTAAGTAGAATCGCATTTTACTTAAGCTTAATGTTATTCCACTTAAACGGAACTATTATTAGCATAAGTTCAAACGGTTTGTGTCTATATCGTACTTTACTGAAGTAAAATTCAATTTAGCTTAAGCTTAATTGAATAAAGCTTAAGTAAAATACAATTCTCCTTAAGTAAACTACAATTCTTCTGACCAAAAATTAAATTCTATTTAAGTAAAATGCTATTCTACTTAAAAGAAAAATGGCTTTTCAATTTCACTTAAGCATTGCATTTTACTTAAGTGAAATAGAATTAAGCTTAAGTGAAATGTGATTGGTCAATCAGTATGCTACTCATTGCGTCACTGTAATTGCCGCGAAGTCCAACTTTGTATACTATTATGGGTACCTCACCACAATTAGAGAAGTGTTCATCCGCTCAAAAGGTTAACCATTGTCAGAAAAAAAAGAGGTAAAAGTACCTAAGGTAAGCCATGATAGCCCAATATCTCATCTGTCATGTGGTGGGTAGGATAGACCAGTTGAAAACTTCTATATATGCTTTGGCAGGTCTTGAAAGTGACGAGTTTAGTGTGTAAGTCAATGGAACAATTAATTGTGGTGCGAGACCTATAGAGTTACGTTCAAGACGTACTAGTTACGTAACTATTGCGGCCATTCCTCCATACTGCCATACTTATCAAGCTTTCGTTGTGTATGTACGAATATAACACCATACTTACCCTTAGCAAATAAAGCAAAGCTATGTTTATCCCTAAGTCTGAACGTTAGACATTCGGAAAATGCAGTCAGCTAATCAATCGTTGCAAACTGTTGCTGATGCAGTTGGAAGGACACTTTTGAGGAAAAGGGAACGCCTACAACACGACATACCATCAAGCAGTGGTACAAGTAGTAGTAGTACCACAAGGCATGGTACCTATGTAAACATTGCACCCAGACCAACCACTTCTCCGCACGATGTAAATGTTAAAACGGCTTGCCGTACGAGCGATCCTTCAATTCCATTTAAAAAATTGTATTTTACTTCAGTAGAATGCAATTGTAGTTAGCTTAAGTGCATTATTATTCTACTTTTATGTAGAATACACTTTAGCTTAAGGTAAATTCAATTTCACTTAAGATTAATTGTATTCTACTTAAGTAAAATACAATTTTACTTAAGGAAACATCACTTAGCTTAAGTGAATGACACTTTTAATTTTATTTTAGTTAAGTAGAATGTAATTAAGCTTAGGTGAAATTGAATTTAACTTAAGCTTAAAAGAAAGTGGTCATTTTACTTAAGTGGAATACAATTCTACTTAAGTAAAATGTAATACTACTTAAGTGCAATTAATTTAACTTAAGCGTTTTTGTATTCTACTTAAGTGCAATTAATTTCACTTAAGCTTAATTGTAATATTCTACTTAAGTGGAATAAGTTCTACTTAAGTAGAATAAAGAGGTAAATAGTAAAACGGCTTGCCATAAGCTCGCCTTGTTTTGGGTTGTAGCAAGGAAGATCCTTAAAACGCTTGCGAGTCACTTCGCCCAACAACCATTTCGCCCAACTGCCATTTCGCCCAACCAGCCTGGTCATTTCGCCCAACCGCGTTGGTCATTTCGCCCAACCGTGTTGGTCATTTCGCCCAACCGTGTTGGTCATTTCGCCCAACCGTGTTGGTCATTTCGCCCAACCGTGTTGGTCATTTCGCCCAACCGTGTTGGTCATTTCGCCCAACCTTATTTTTACTAATATTCAGTCAGAATAATATTACTTTTTCTATTCCACCAGTTCAATTTGATTTATTTTGGGTAAGGTTACTTCGTAATAGGTAAATAAAGTGAGGTCCGCTCGATATCGATCGGAGTCTGAGCAGTTATTTCGGGTATAATGGGAGGATTACACTACTTTAGGCGTTTACGCATACAATGGAAGTTATATTATTATACAAACAAGGGGAATCGGTGTGGAATAATATAACCGTTTCTATTTCACTAGCTCAATTTGATTTATTTTGGGTTATATTATTGGTAGTTATATTATTATTATTATTATTATTATTATATGGAAGTTATATTATTATATAAACAAAGGGGAATCGGTGTGGAATAATATAACCGTTTCTATTTCACTAGTTCAATTTGATTTATTTTGGGTTATATTATTGGTAGTTATATTGTTATTATTATTATATGGAAGTTATATTATTATATAAACAAAGGGGAATCGATGTGGAATAATATAACCGTTTCTATTTCACTAATTCAATTTTATTTATTTTGGGTTAAATTATTGGAAGTTATATTGTTATTTTTTGGAAGTTATAATATTATACAAATAAAGGGGAACCGTTGTGGAATAATATAACCGTTTCTATTTCACTAGTTCAATTTGATTTATTTTGGGATATATTATTGGTAGTTATATTATTATTATTATTATATGGAAGTTATGTTATTATAAAAACAAAGGAGAATCGGCATGTTTGTGGTTTATTAATCCACACCTATTGTTCTGCTTGATGACTTCGGTCAAGGTTTATCAAGTCCGCCAGGCATTAAGGGTATTGTTCACAGCAGTTATGTGTTTATCTAGTTCTACATAGTGTTAATCTAATGTTATACAAACACAGGGGAATCGGTCTTCATAAAAACCTATCAAACCTAACCCCTAAAATACTGGTCCATCCTACTGACTAACAATTCCGGAACGTTAAGTGAAAAACAATATATATATAAAACCCGTCCGTAATATTTATCAATGTAACCACATATGTAATCACATATGTAGGCCTAATCAATTTAACCACGACTTCAAGTTTCCTTAATACTCGGTTCGTATCCCGTAACGTTAACAATTCCCGACCGTTTACTATCAAACCTATCAAACCTAACCCCTAAAACACTGATCCATCCTCAAGATTCCTTAATATTCGGTTCGTATCCTGTAACTTTAACAATTCCCGAACGTTTACTTTTCAAGTATCATATTTAATCAAGGTTGGGCGAAATGACCAGGCTGGTTGGGCGAAATGACCAGGCTGGTTGGGCGAAATGACCAGGCTGGTTGGGCGAAATGACCAGGCTGGTTGGGCGAAATGGTAAGGTTGGGCGAAATGGCAGTTGGGCGAAATGGTTGTTGGGCGAAGTGTCCTGCTTCCCTTAAAACAACTCCTTTGGTTGTAGCAATTCCTGTTTAGAGTATTAGCACATCATTTGCCGTTCCGGTGTTCCATACGAATGATCTCTGCAACACGTATCGTTGTGTTAATATTGTGTGATTTGACCTTGCACCATTAACCTTTCGCTGTTTTATTTGTAGATTATATGTAGATTATGTAGATTATAACGCAGACGCTTCGCGGTACTTTGTGAAGGCGATAATATCTAAACCTAGTGCACAAAGAGACGTAGCTTTGTGTACAAAAGAATGGAACTGTTTAAGGTATGGAATTGTTTGGGTTATTAAGTGTCAGTAGACAGTAGGCTAACTGTATGTTTCGTTTTCACATGGGCGTATTCTGTAGTAGGTTGATTCGAAGTCAAAGTAAGCTTGTGTGACGACTAGATTAACTGAGTGAAGGTTACTTTCTACAACACGATAAATGAAATGATCCGTTGTGTATTACATGGTAATTTGGTAATACCTGTGCAGTTGGGAAGCAGACCCAGGGTTCGCCGGAATTTATTAAGCTTTGGTGACATCACACATTTTGAATTTCGGCGGTAATCGTTCACTGAGTCACGAGAAATAAATGTGTGTTGTTTTCATTAAAACCTCATTCAAATGTCTACTGAACCTGAAAACTAAGATTAAAACGTTTCTGACTTACCACTAGCAATAAATTCGAACAGAATGACTCAGAGGAAAGCCGCTAAATTACAGGTGATATTTAGGTCACGGCTGCAAAAGCCGCAGCGACCGATCATGAAATCGACTCAAAAAAGACTTATAATACCGGAACAAACGCCAAATGTTCACAAACAGTTAGATAATTTCATTCCACACACAGAAACATCCGTCAATTATCACAGTCTGCTTGAAAACGGCTGGTCACAATTCATTTCACTTGTCTCCGACGTTCGCTAGTGATGTTGGACTGCCATCTTTGAAATTTTAACAAGTTAGCATCATATATACAGCTCTTCATTTAACACAGCGTATGCGCTGGAATGCAACAACGCAGAAGCCAGTGTATATACTTTATCGATTTTAGCAGATGTAAAAGGTTTGTATAGGTTTTTGCTTGGATAAATCCATACCACAAATGAAAACATTCGTCAAATTTCAGTTTGCTAGAAAACAAACCGTCAAAATTCAGTCCACGCGGCACCGAGTGATGTTAGACAAACATCACTGAATTTGTAACGAAGTTAGCATCATATCCAGCTCTACATTCAACACGTTTCCAAGGTTCGTAGGGATACCCGTAAGCACTACGTAGCAGCCGATGTTCAAACACCTGGTTCGGTTTCCGCACGTTTCAATGATGGTGTGTGCTGGGGAGGTGGTGGGGGATCTCAGATAAGTGATGTGCTTAGCATACTACATCACACTCCTTATGAAAACTTGAGCATGCAATTCAAAGAGTGGGGGTGTGTTTACTATCGCGAATTAATTTCTCTCCATGTGCTTACACTCTTGACTGGAAATGACTTGAATAGTAGTCTGTTGAATCAAGCTTGAATTAAGCTTGAATTAAAATATCTATTATACCTTGGTGAACATATGCCATATTACTGTATAGGGTTAATGAGCCACCCAATCTTAGTTTTGCAAAGTAGTATTAAGCCACATCCCCTCATTAATATACATAATCAATATACCAAACATTATCATTTACCTGTCATCAGCCAACAACTGCAATGTCTCAATGCAGTTAGACCAATTGCTGGGACTTACTATATTTTTGAAGCATTAACTTTGAAATTGTGACCTCATTAGTATTAATGATGAGTACCAAGCACAACAGGGTTATTTACTCCCTATAACATGTACATATTATCACCAAACAACATCACACCAAGTTCCAGTACAATGGGACTTGTCATTACTTGAAATTTGTCATGTTCGACCCTGTGACCAAGCAACAAGAACAACAGGTCACTTATACCCATTAGATTGTGTCTACATTGTGAATTATCAAAGGTAGGTGTCACATATGCATAAACACAAACATCAACTTGAGCCTTATTGAATGCTTAGGTTCCTGTACAATTGACTTTCCAGTCCACCGCAACATTATTTCAACCTGGATCTACAAAAACAACCACATGCAATTACATCAATATTTGCCACATGATGTATGACAATGAAGATAATATGGTTGGGTTTTTATTTTACACTTTCCATATTTGTTGAAACTGTGAAAATTTAAAAACAAACACATTATGGAAGCAACTTGAAGTAATGGCAGGCTACAATTTTCTCAAATATTGATACATGTACTATATCCCAAGTGCCAAGTAGGAAAACCCAACCCGCAGATGCAGAAAGAGTCCTGAAAATGAAAGAAAACAAAAATAAATGTTAACAGAACGTTGGATAATAGGAAACAATATATAAAGTCACATGGCATATGACTTCACATTGCTTTTAAATGCAACAGGCAGAGATTACTTGAAACAAGCCCATATTACATAACAGATTGTAGTGGAACTTGTAAATGCATTTACTCTCTGAAAATGACAGAAACATACAGCAGTACAGGGTGAAGACCTACGAAACAAAGTGAAATAGGCACATGCACAACCAAACAAAATTAACTGCAATATGAATTCACACACAAAATAATACTACCAAATGCGTTGCGAACACTGTACGAAAATTCAGTGCAGACTTATCCTTTGCCTTATCCTTTGGATAAAGTAGAGAACCAATGTTCACTTGTCACTGAATCGACCAACCTGTAATGTAGCCTACAGTGACTTGATCCAGAATTAGCAGGTGAGCCTATGTATCTAGGTACACCTGATAAAATCACACAAGGGTAAAACTACGTAGTACTAACCAGAGCCGACCAAGGCAGTACCTTTTTTAATATAAGCTTATTTAATTTTCAAGTATTATTATGTACTGGGCATGAAGGTATTGCCAGTGCTGACAAGCACCAGTATATCCTTTGTTGTAGCACATCCTGTTCATCATACTGTGTTATGGTATTATCACATCCCTGTCATTTCGGCGTTCCATAATCCATAGGAATGATCTCTGCAACGCGACCACTGTTAGTGTAGACCAGTGAACGCGACGCGTATCGTTGTTTTGTTTTTTCTGTGACTGACCTTGCACCATGAACCTTTCGTTGAGTCATATGTAAATCTGGATTTCAGGTAGTATATTGACGCTTCGTTGTTGTATGTGAAGGCGATTCTATCTAGTACACAAAGAGACGTAGCCTAGTGTATAACAGAATGTTATATTTAAGGTATGGAATTGATGTTACTATTAAGTGGCATTTGTTTTACAACCATATGTTAAAACACACCGTTTTCATTTCTTTGTTTTTTGGTAATAATATGTAGGTTAGTGTCACAAGACAGTAGGTTGGCTGTAAGTTTCGCTTTTGCATGGGCGTATTCTGTAGCAGGTTTGTTTCAAAGTCAAAGTAAGCTTGTGTACACGACTATAGATTAACTGCGTGAAGGTTCCTTTTATTATGATAAAAGGTCCGTTGTGTATTACGGTACGTTGTAATTTGGTAATCCGTGTATAGTTTTGATATGGTATGTTAACTTAATTTATATAACTATGAATGTGGCCAAATGTACAGTAGCTATTTGCTTGTATTATAATGAATTTCATATGCAATTCCTCATAGCCTAGCCATATTGCTTTACGATATCCAAGCTGAAGTGTGCTGAAATATAGTGATGGGCTAAGCTCCCACAATGCATTTCACCGCTTTTGCCAAGTGTTTGCGAAATAACGGTCAAAAGTCTAAAACATTGCCACTAAAATGTCGAAAATTCATCTAAAAAAAACAGTTGATTGAAGTAGCATGGCGAGCAACTACTGATTTCTGACTGTGTGCAGTTTTGATATGGTATGTTAATTTCGATTATATGACTCAGAATGCGGTAAGATGTACTGTGGCTATGAGCATTGTATTATCATGAGTTTCATATGCATTTATTCATAGTCTACTCATATTGCTTCTACTACTTCCTGAACTTTGCTTCGAAAAATGAAAAGGCTAGTTCAATTTATGACCTGGTTTGGTTCCAACTTGGAAATGAAGCACCTTCCGTTAAGGGTAGTAGCGCCACAAATTTACATCGCCGCCTGACGTGGTAGTAGCGTCACCTGTTTAGAATAGTAGTAGAGCCACCTTATTAGAGGCAGTGCTAAAAAATACCAAGTGGAATTTCCCGAATGTATGTGTATCACTAGGTGTTGTACATATCTCATTGTGAAAGGTTCCCTCTAAAATATACACGACGAACGTTACATTATACATGTAAACCAGAGTAGCATTAAGTTCTGTAGCATACAATCAGCATACAATCGTTTCACAAGGCTCTTTCAGAAAGTTTAAATTAATATATGAACTTGCCTATTCCTAAAGTATGTACAGAATCAACTGAATGTACTCCAACTCCAACTGTAACTATTGCAACGCGGTCTAAATGGATTCGCCTATACCGTGAATCCACAACATTGAGTGGACATTATATCACTGAGCTAAATGTTATTGTGAAATCTTTGAATGGTTAGCCCATTTGCGAAGAAACCAAAGTAAGAGAAACATCGGAAGTTTGGTGAATGGCAAGTTTCATTGTAAATGGTGACCCTTACCATGGAATGGTAGCGCAGGTTTAGGTTAAAGAGTCACGTTGCTATACCTAGTTAAGTAAGGGCATCAATGAGCATCAGTTCACTAAATAAGCTTGTTTTATTTCTTTGTAATTCCATGTCAAATCACTAATGAATGTTGCTCGACCCACTTCAAACAAATCAGGAAGTTTTTTTGCCAAGTATGTAATTATTTAATGGGAAATCACTCAAAACACTCAAATCTCAATCAAAGTTTGAAATTTTGACAGTACTGTTTCGCCTGTTAGTTCGCCATTGCACAGGCTTTTTTAGGCCCTACTACTATAGTTTAAGGTCATAGCATGTTTCACGGTCATTGACAATACCTCCAAAATGTATTGTACAAACAATGTTGAAGCAATGTAACTGAAATTTTCTTATTTCTCATTATTTGCTCTAATCATGCAAGGATGATGTTATTTTAGGAAAAGGTTCAACTACAAACTTCTCCAACAATCTGTTCATTTGAAAAGTAATGACCCTTCTGTTCAATATGTCAGAACAGTTGAATTCACCTTGATACAAATTATATATGCTAATTACTTTACAATCCTGCTTTAAAACTCTTTTCTTTGGCGACCCACATCGAGAAGTGGCCATCCGCAATTCACACTTTCTTTAAGCATTAATTAGTATATATTGCCTCACTAATGAGTGATGGCTCAACAGGTTCTTTGATTTTATTATAATTCCTTGTAACTTAACTGAAGGTTAGTGAAAAACAGCACCAAAGAAAAATGGTATGAAAACAAGTGATTACAGTGATATGGAGAATATGAACTTTAAACTCTATTGAAAATAGGTTTTCTTGCTACCTTGCTCGTGAGTTACTGTTAACAAATCAAGACCTATATTAAGCGACGGTGGCCTTATCGGCCACCGTCGGTCATATATTGGAAATCAACCTATGTATATTCAATTTATGGCAGTTCAATTAAGTGTCAGTTTTGTTCCTTTTTCAGATGTCTATCACAAACCTTTTCATGATCCCTGCTATCCTTTGGTTCATATTGAGTGGTAAGATCCATACCGGCTTTATCTTGGAGAGGGGAGAAGAGGAGGGACTGTGGTGGGTTATAGATGCAAGAGCAAGGGTAGGGTTACATGTTCATATGAAGCTACAAAACGTGAATGAAAGACCTGCACTGAGGTATTAGGACTTCATATGTCTGAAGTAATACTTACTCAATCACATCACTTGCACACGCGCAATACCGAGTTGTAATGCAGGGGACGAAGGGACAGCTTCGAGGGGGGGGGGGGCGGGGAGTGCTGACATTCGAAAATGTGATGGAACCGTGAAGGCTTCTGGAATACTGATGGAATGCTATTCTGGTTGGGGCAGGAGGTCAATTGAATGTGTTTTTTTTTTCAATTGTAGTTGAATGCAAGTCAAAATTTATTGCGACTTCATATGAGGCTCTATGTTCCTTATACTATATTATACTTATTTATATTTGAACTGGAGAATGGAACACAGTTTGAGGGGAAAATGGATACCCTGCAACTTTCATGTGATTTGAAAACAGGTTCAAGGTTTACGTCTTTCCTCTTCAATTACAGGCACGGTTGTCGCATTGGATAAGTGTCAGTCTCCGCAATATCTGCAATTAGGAAAGAAAGGTGTGATATCCTGCAACTATCCTGGTGATTTATATGCAGCATTTTGGTACAACTCAACCAATGTGACTAGCAGTGATCTACCCTTTATTTCCCTCAGAGAAGGCAATGTATCTGGACCCGGATATGAGTCCGAAGAATACCGTGTTCGCCCTGATGGATCTCTTATAATCAACAAAGTTTCCACCCTACATAATGATTCCTTTGGAATAGTGTTATTGGCGAAAAAAAATGAAGATCCAATCTTTGAAGCTGTTCATGTATTTGTCTATGGTAAGTCGATTTCTTTGATAACGACATACATTAGTTATTTTGCATGAGAAATGTGATGGAACCGTGAAGGTTTGGCATACTGATGGAATGCTATTCTGGTTGGGGCAGGAGGTCAATTGAATGTGTTTTTTTTTCAATTGTAGTTGAATGCAAGTCAAACTTTATTGCGACTTCATATGAGGCTCTATGTTCCTTATACTCACCCATTTATATTTGAACTGGAGAATGGAACACAGTTTGAGGGGAAAATGGATACCCTGCAACTTTCATGTGATTTGAAAACAGGTTCAAGGTTTACGTCTTTCCTCTTCAATTACAGGCACGGTTGTCGCATTGGATAAGTGTCAGTCTCCGCAATATCTGCAATTAGGAAAGAAAGGTGTGATATCCTGCAACTATCCTGGTGATTTATATGCAGCATTTTGGTACAACTCAACCAATGTGACTAGCAGTGATCTACCCTTTATTTCCCTCAGAGAAGGCAATGTATCTGGACCCGGATATGAGTCCGAAGAATACCGTGTTCGCCCTGATGGATCTCTTATAATCAACAAAGTTTCCACCCTACATAATGATTCCTTTGGAATAGTGTTATTGGCGAAAAAAAATGAAGATCCAATCTTTGAAGCTGTTCATGTATTTGTCTATGGTAAGTCGATTTCTTTGATAACGACATACATTAGTTATTTTGTAAGAGTTTATTGTTGGTGGTTGTATTTACAAATATAACAAAACAGAAGACAATACATTATATATAGGTTCTCATATAGAGGAAAATTAAAAGCACAGAACTATTAAAATTAATCTTCAAATAACATTGTACAATAATTAAAGGAACATCTTAATTCCATCTTTTTTATATGAGCCTTTCTCGGAGTCATATACTGTTTTCCACTTTTAACATGAATCTTACTTTGCGCATATAGTCATTAGCAGGTGGTCACTCTTCAGCGATTTTCTTACAAGAAAACATTGTTTCCTGTTGCAAATTTATGAGGAAGTTATAAATAAAGATATTGCTGCATAGGACAATCACCTTATAACCAATATCTTGTTAAATATAAAAATAAATGTGGCAAAACTGGTAATTTTGACACCTTACAAGAAACTAGAAGTTATTTCTCAAGCCTCCAAAGCATGTTCTTATATGTCTCCTCAAATCGTCCACAGAGAAAACAAAATGCAGTACTCATTTCATTGAAACGATAAAACATTGCTACTAAAATGTCGAAAATTCATCTAACTAAAACAGTTAATTGAAGTAGCATGGCGAGTAACTACGAGTAAGCAGTGATCCATAAATATTTCTTGAGCAGGAGGAATCATAATTAAAGAGTTCAATATTTTCCCATTTAGAGAACTGTTTTAGTTTTAAGTAATTAACGCATCGGAAATATGCTTGAAATTCCGAAGACACTAACCAATACTCCGAAATTTCTCTTTCTCCTGCAAATCATTCAACGTCAAGTCATCCTCCAATAAGAGAACAATGTTGACAATGACCGATCTTACTCCTACTACTTGGTGATAATTTCTTCTCAGAAATCGTTTGTGCTTGTTAAGAAGAAAAGCATGATGTAAACTATTTGATTTTAGTTCGGTCAATGATACCTCGATGATCTTCACATTCTCCTTTCATATTTATTTGTAATGTTTCAGCCACTGTTTCTCTTTAGCATGAAGTTTTACGAGCTGACAATGAAAAAGGGCAAACGGTGGTTTGTTCGTTCATTCATCGATCCATTCATCCATACATTTAATCATCCACTCACGCAGTCATATTCATACTTCATAGATGTTGTTTAATTTTATAATACAAACGCTGGAACAGTGAGAACAGCGAGACACTGTTGGTGTACAACCATACACATGATAAAGTAGTCTCACGTGATTATAACTTACTATATTCGAGTTGCAATGGTGCAACAGTGTAAAAGGTTACATCATTGAAATACCATTAGCACTGAAGCCAGCTGCATCGTGAGTATATATCTGATGGTCTAACCACACTGCATCACATTTATACCCTATAATGGAGCTACGAATATGAATGATAACATGACGTGTCTACTTAACGATTAGATGTCATTTGGTAATTTCAGTTGGTAAAATATTATCTTCAGTTAAAAATCTTAATATAATATATTTGTAAGGGACAAGCTACAGTTGAAATTTCGTATTGAAATAGAAATGATTCGCAAAATATATCCACACGATTAACAATAAATTAGTAGGTTAGCTGAATGAGTGTGAACTGCATGCGTAGTAAAGAATTTTAACAGGGAATATCGACTTCCCTGCGACCTTTAGTTGTTAGCGAACCCAACTAAATTCATAAATAAAAAAAACATATAAATATACCTAATATTTTCTGGCTGGACAATTTATTGTTTTAATTCGTCTTTCTTTTCACAATTTGCAGACAAACCACCTGAACCGTACCCAACCTTAAGTGCTACTGGATGTGTCCAAAAATCATTATGCTTTTTAGAATTAAACGCTCCTATGAGTTTAAGTTGTAGTGTTTCACGAGTAGGTGAAGTATTAGATGATTTGACATGGAAGTTAAGAACTAACAGTGGGGATGAACAGATCTCTTCTCAGTCGAAAGCTGTAACAACCAGTGTCAATGAATTACAATCTTACCATGCTGTTGTGGATATTTCAATAAAACCCTGTCTCTCGTTACGTTTATTCGTCTGTGCAGCAAGAAGCGATGTGTCTGAGGTAGGTAACAGTGAATCTACGATACTGGTTGAAAGCGGGACACTTCAAGCATGTAGCGAACATCTGCTTGTAACTCCTAATGAAAGAGTGGTTATGAACTGCGGAGAAGATGTGTTATTCTTTGTATGGAAAAAAGTGGGTCCAACGGAAGAAATTTTTGCATTTGGAACTAAAAGTATGAGTAAAGTTATGATGCCTGAGGGATTCACATTGCAAAATAGCTCTCTTGTCATTAACACGGCTGGAAATCCTACCCTGGGCACGTACACGTGTGTTTATAGCACTGACGGTGTAACAACGAAATTTACATCAACTGATGTAACTTTTCAGGGTAAGAACTACATTAAAATGCAAGAACTTCCCCATAACTATTTTATGTGCAGGTTAAATTTTATGTGGTATGCCAGTAAACGTAGTAAACCTAAACTGATCGAATGCACTTGTTGTTTTGATTTGGAATTGAAGGAGAAGCGTTGCAAATAAAGGGACAGAGTTTAATAAAATCAACGTGTAAGTAATGTACTTTTACTTTGTATGCGGTGTATAGTTCTTGATACCGATTTGACATACCGTTGTATATCATTCACATGCATGTTTGACACTATTATGAACCAATTTAAGATAGCTGTGTTGATTTGTTATATGGAGATGATGTCAACTTGTATCTGGAGTTGTTGATGTTCATATTTTGACTATTTCTCTTGGCATTTCAGAGGAGGAACGACAAACTGGTTGGATTGGTGTTGTTGTGTTCTTTGTGTTATTAGTGGTATTGATTATCATCGGAGTCGTCCTCTACCGATGTAAAGGTAATTGACTGATTAATCCGTAAATATAAATATTACTCTAAAGTATCTAATAGACTTCTGTTTAATTGATTTGGTTCAGGTTTCTTTTTGGAATAAGACTGTTGTCGAGGCTAACTTAGAACACTCTAGACGGTGAAATCAGTATTCCCGATCAGGTATCTCTGTTTACTTTATTTATACTGAAAATAGTTCGAAGCCATTGCAATCTGTGACACCTGGATATCTGGTTCAGCCTTTCCTTGCCCCACTAACAGCTATTCCATGTTCCCATTATTGATATGACGTTGTGTTAACTCCGCCTTTTAGCATGAGGGGTGGGATCGGGGTCTTCCATTCCAATAATAGGGCATCCCATGCAGATTACATCCCCGGTCACTTTTGGTTGAGCCTCACCCAGATGCTCTTTACGACTTCTCAACCCTTCTTGGTATAGAATTCTTGAAATGCTTTCCTGTGATTCCTGTGCCACCATGTGTGTGTGGAATCCTAGCTACAAACCTGGTTAGCCCCTTACTTTCTAGTGCATTTTTTTGTCGTGTTTCAATTAACTGTATCTGTAACGCAGCACTACACTTCATTGTTTCACTACAAATTAGAGCAGTTTTTGGAGTAGCCTTGGCGACAATTACCACAATCAGACTGAAACCACGTAAATGTAATGATGTAAGCCAAACGGACCCAGAATACGTTTAGAGGTCTTGGTGAAAGCAAACTGTTACAAGAACTACAGATTTCAAATCAAAATGTGGATACTCTAAGCTTTTTATGCTGATTAAAATGTTTGTCACTCTCCACACTTAATAACAATATATGGCAATATATCAGTTTAAGCAATATACTGATGTAAATTACCAGGGCACTATTCTTGTTACAATCAAGTGACTTGCCTTTCCGCAAGTATTCTGTGAGAAAGTAGATGGACTAGATAAAATAGATGAAATAGATCAGATAGATGAAATAGATCGAATAGATTAAATATATGAAAATAGATCCGATAAATTGGATAGATTTGATAGGTTAGTTAGATAAGAGAAATTAGAAAAATATAGAGAAATTAGAAATATTACATATATTGAATAGATTAAATAGATTGTGCTAAAAAAAACTAGGCAGTTAACAGAGCAGATCCGTTTACAAAGTTGTTTAAGTCTCACCGACTGAGAACAAGTCATGCTGTGGCTGTATTCCTATCAGCACTATAACAATGAGATGATCACTTTGTATATTCATGCATCACTACATTCACATGTAGAGTGGTGCACGTCATTTCTTTAGATCAGAGTTCAAGTTGTCAATGCAGTTTCCGTGAAAACGAGTGACTCACATCCCACAGATCTCAGGCGTCAAGTTATGTACATGACTATATATTATCTTACCTAACGTATGCCGTTTGAAGCTTGTGTCTTTAAGTATTAATACTTTTGTTTTCGCTGTTAGAACTACAGCTTGCATTACTCAGACCTACAGCTTGCATTACTCAGATAAGTAATACAGTTTATATCTTATCTGCAGTAGAGCGTTATTTCAGACAACTACTGTGTATAACACAACAGCAACCACTCAATCCTGGGGAAAAGGTGAAAGAAGAAAAAGTAAAAGGTATCAAAGCTATCTATATTTAGTTGGTTAATTCATGGATTACTTACAACTTTCAATTACTGTGTATTTATCTTTGATGTAAGAAGCGATGCTTTCTCAGTTTGGATTCACAAGTTTTTCTGTACTGCACCTGCATATAAATTTAATTTAAAGTGACCCAGAATGAAAGAGAATACGAGTATAATGTTGCTACTCATAAATCGGTTTTTGGTTTCGATGAATATCGTAACCTTTGCATTCATGATGGCGTATGTGTGTATGTATGCGTACAGTATGTATGCATTTGTGACGCCCAGCTTGTAAACACGACATCTCACGAAGGGGAAGTTTGACCAACTTCATGTTTGGTGTGTAGATGTACCACATTGAGTACAAGAAGCCAATTGTTTTCTGTCGAGGTCAAGGTCATTTGGGGTCACCAGGGGTCAAAATGTGGAAACCTTGTGAACACAATATCTCAAGAAGGGAAGCTTGGGCAGACCTCATATTTGGTGTGTAAACACATTGAGCACAAGAAGCCTATTGTTTTCTGTGGAGGTCAAAGATTATTAGGGTCACTAGTGGTCAAATTGTGAAAACCTTGTTAACACCATAGCTCATGAAAGGAAGCTTGGGCAAACCTCATACTTAATGTGTAGAAGTACCATATTGAGTTCAAGAAGCCTATTGTTTTTGGTGTAGGTCAAAGGTCTTTTGGGCTCACCAGAGGTCAAATTTTGAAACCTTGTAAACATGATATCTAAAGAAGAGAAGGTCGGACCAATTCATATTTAGTGTGCAGACGTACCACATTGAGTACAGAAAGCCTAAAGTTTTTGGTGTAGGTCAAAGGTCTTTTGGGGACAACAGGTCAAATCGTGACAACCTTGTAAACATGATATTGCAAGAAAGGACAGATCTCATATTTGGTTTGTAGATGTACCATAGTAAATATAAGGAGCCTATTATGGCTATTGGTGGAGGTCAAAGGTCATTTGAAGTCAGCAAATGCCAAACATTGACTTCACTACCCTCTTACCTGTCTCTCCACACTAACAAATCTTCCTAAACATAATATCGTAAGGGAAGCTTGGACAGATCGCATATTTGGTATGTAATTGTACCACATTGAGTACAAGAAGCCTTCATGTTGTGGGTGGAGGTCAATGGTCGTTTGAGTTCACCAGGGTCAGATTGTGAACTCAAGTTTTGCAAAATATTTCAACAAAGAAAGATGTTATATTTAGCATGTTGATGTATCTATCACATTAAGTACAAGAAGCTTGTTGTTTAGGTCAATGGTCATTTCATGACAGCATGTGTCATTGTGAATGTATTGTTTGTCACATCGCACTGCTTTTCACTGTATTACTAATATCAAGTATGTTGTGCACCCTCACTATACATTACGTCAGATCTATGCAGAAAATAACTGAATGTTACATCATCGAAACCATTATGCATTTTTGCATTCTGGCTATTCTTTCATTTTAAAGAGTGGTGTAAAAAAGTTATAATTTCGAAAGACGATACTCGAGATACACATGATGGAATAGTGGAGTGGTTGAAGGAAGCATCCGATAAACAGGTGAAATTTTTTTTAAAAGAATTACCTTACTTTCGATTCAGTGTGAAAAAGCAATAGAGAAATGATGTGTCTTTGCATGATGTGCTTTGTCAAACCATGATAGGTGATGGCAGGATCTGAAAATATGAGGCATTGAGAATAAATGTGACCGATACGTAGATAGTTACATTCATTATTTCATTTTATCTTGTTATAATTTCAACAAAAAAACATTAGTTACACTATCCAATAGGTTAATGTGTACATCTAACAAGTGATTGTCCAGTATATTAAACCGTTTCAACATGTCGTCTTAATTCCTGATGTTTCGATACATTGGGTAAAATAATGGACTTCGTAAACGCACACGTGATGTTGAATAACTATCATGAAATATGTAAATTTGTTGCATATTTGTGAATATAATTTGTAACATTCAAATGCTAAAGTTTAAGGCGGTTAAGATGTGAATAAGATGTAAAACAAATGTGTTAAATGAAAGTAAACTTTTTTGTGGCACAGAGGTGAGCCTTTTTCTTTGGTTACCGTTCATCTCCATTGGCCAATAAACCTATTACTTCCCGATCCACAACATGTTTGGGGCTTACTTATCCAAAACTAAACCTACAGGCATTACGTAATTAAATAGAACCATCGAGCCAAGAACACCAGGCATCGTAATATCAATATCATAAATATAAATTTACTTAGCTAATTTGAGACAACTGTCATATTGCAATTTTCAGATTTCATGTTAGGATTTATTTTACACGATAAGACACACCTTAGATTGCTATAGCAATTGTAAACTATATTCCTGTTGGTCAATCCTTGAATTACTTTGTAACCCATCCAGATAACTAATACTGATAATTTTTTGAGGTTCCTCATTCATGATTCTCAAATTTATTATGTAGTTAATTTCTTGAATAGGTTGACATTGAATGGATTCAACTGCAAGACAGCTTCAAGTCAGTTGAAGATAACGGTGAAGCTATTAATCTAAGCTCTGGAGCAGTTTTACCTCCGCTTAACAATTTGAAAAAACTTGGAAATTGTAAACAAGAAATGGCAGCAATTGGACATTACCAAATGGATAAATATCCTGAAATATGCCTGTCACGGACGTAAATATCGTAATAAATCTCGTAACCTTTGCATTCATGATGGCGTATGTGTGTATGTATGCGTATGTATGCGTTTGTGACGCCCAGCTTGTAAACAGGATATCTCAAGAAGGGAAGTTGGACCAACTTCATGTTTGGTGTGTAGATGCACCACATTGAGTACAAGAAGCCTATTGTTTTCTGTGTCATTTGGGGTAACCAGGGGTCAAAGTGTGGAAACCTTATAAACACAATATCTCAAGAAGAGAAGCTTGGGTAGACCTCATATTTGGTGTGTAAACGTACCACATGGAGCACAAGAAGCCTAGTTTTTTCTGTGGAAGTCAAAGTTGATTAGGGTCACTAGGGGTCAAATTGTGAAAACCTTGTTAACACCATAGCTCATGAAAGGAAGATTGGGCAAACCTCATATTTAATGTGTAGAAGTACCACATTGAGTACAAGAAGCCTTTTGTTTTCTGTGGAGGTCAAAGGTCATTTCGGGTCACCGAGGTCAAATTGTGAAAACTTTGTAAACACATTAGCTCAAGAAAGGAAGCTTAGACAGACTTCATATTTAGTGTGTAGAAGTACCACATTCAGTACAGGAAGCCTATTGATTTCTATGGAGGTCAAAGGTCATTTAGGGTCGCTAAGGGTCAAATTGTCAAAACCTTGTAAACACAATATCTCAAGAAGAGAAGGTCGGACCAATTCATATTTAGTGTGCAGACGTACCACATTAAGTACAAAAAGCCTAAGGTTTTTGGTGTAGGTCAAAGGTCATTTGGGGACAACAGGCCAAATCGTGACAACCTTGTAAAAATGATATTGCAAGAAAGGACAGATCTCATATTTGGTTTTTAGATGTACCGTAGTAAATTAAAGGAGCCTATTATGGCTATTGGTGGAGGTCAAGGTCATTTGAAGTCAGCAAATGCCAAACATTGACTTCACTACCCTCTTACCTGTCTTTCCACACTAACAAATCTTCCTAAACATAATATCGTAAAGAGAAGCTTGTACAGATCGCATATTTGGTATATGTAATCGTACCACATTGAGTACAAGAAGCCTTCATGTTGTGGGTGGAGGTCAATGGTCGTTTGAGTTCACCAGGGTCAGATTGTGAACTCAAGTTTTGCAAAATATTTCAACAAAGAAAGATGTTATACTTAGCATGTTGATGTATCTATCACATTAAGTACAAGAAGCTTGTTGTTTAGGTCAATGGTCATTTCATTGCACATGCATTGTTTGTCACATCGCACTGCTTTTCACTGTATTACTAATATCAAGTATTTTGTGCACCCTCACTATACATTACGTCAGATCTATGCAGAAAATAACTGAATGTTACATCATCGAAACCATTATGCATTTTTGCATTCTGGCTATTCTTTCATTTAAAGAGTGGTGTAAAAAAGTTATAATTTCGAAAGACGATACTCGAGATACACATGATGGAATAGTGGAGTGGTTGAAGGAAGCATCCGATAAACAGGTGAAATTTTTTTTAAAGAATTACCTTACTTTCGATTCAGTGTGAAAAAGCAATATAGAAATGATGTGTCTTTGCATGATGTGCTTTTGTCAAACCATGATAGGTGATGGCAGGATCTGAAAATATGAGGCATTGAGAATAAATGTGACCGATACGTAGATAGTTACATTCATTATTTCATTTTATCTTGTTATAATTTCAAAAAAAAACATTAGCTACACTATCCAATAGGTTAATGTGTACATCTAACAAGTGATTGTCCAGTATATTAAACCGTTTCAACATGTCGTCTTAATTCCTGATGTTTCGATACATTGGGTAAAATAATGGACTTCGTAAACGCACACGTGATGTTGAATAACTATCATGAAATATGTAAATTTGTTGCATATTTGTGAATATAATTTGTAACATTCAATTGCTAAAGTTTAAGGCGGTTAAGATGTGAATAAGATGTTAAACAAATGTGTTAAATGAAAGTAAACTTTTTTGTGGCACAGAGGTGAGCCATTTTTCTTTGGTTACCGTTCATCTCCATTGGCCAATAAACCTATTACTGTACTTCCCGATCCACAACATGTTTGGGGCTTACTTATCCAAAACTAAACCTACAGGCATTACGTAATTAAATAGAACCATCGAGCCAAGAACACCAGGCATCGTAATATCAATATCATAAATATAAATTTACTTAGCTAATTTGAGACAACTGTCATATTGCAATTTTCAGATTTCATGTTAGAATTTATTTTACACGATAAGACACACCTTAGATTGCTATAGCAATTGTAAACTATATTCCTGTTGGTCAATCCTTGAATTACTTTGTAACCCATCCAGATAACTAATACTGATAATTTTTTGAGGTTCCTCATTCATGATTCTCAAATTTATCATGTAGTTAATTTCTTGAATAGGTTGACATTGAATGGATTCAACTGCAAGACAGCTTCAAGTCAGTTGAAGATAACGGTGAAGCTATTAATCTAAGCTCTGGAGCAGTTTTACCTCCGCTTAACAATTTGAAAAACTTGGAAATTGTAAACAAGAAATGGCAGCAATTGGACATTACCGAATGGATAAATATCCTGAAATATGCCTGTCACGGACGTAAACCAACCAAGATCAAGTAAGCATAGTTATAATGAACAGTCGACTATTATTCAGATTGTCTGAGAAAGAATTACATTTATTTAATTTACCAACTTATTGAAATGATTCCTGTTAGAGTATATCTAAATGTGAAGACGTTTCAGCAGCATGTCGCACCATATCGTGCTTACTTACACATAATATATATATTTAGCGAATTGATTGATTTATCTACCAAAGAAATACGGTGGTGTGCTCCTTCGTTTGAGCAGGCTGAATCAGATGTGAAATGGAAACAAAAAATGATATTAAAAACAAGAATACTTGAAGAAAACCTTTTTGGGGACCTAATAATAAGATTAATGGACCCTTTTAGTGTATCTAATTACAAAAAACTGACGAACTACTACCATTACTTCTCACAGGACTGAAAGAATTCTGCTGCCCTTTAACTTTGAGAACAAGTTGAGCATGTTACAAAAGAAGCCACGTGGTAAGAATGCTGTTTAACAAATTGATCTTTACAAATAAGTTGATCTTTACAAGTAACTGTTGATGAGGTGAAATGTAGTTGTGTAAATGATTGGAACTACACGATTAAGAACAACGACTAATGCGTTTATCACTATCCTTTGTTCAACAGGTTCGAGAAAAATGGAGATTTGTTCACGACTTTACCTAAAATCCTAAAAGCCACTTATTTAACGACTGGTAGGGGAGCGAGTCACTTGAGATTAACAATCAGTTTAACAGATTATATTAACATTTCTATTGACCTCATGACTGAAAAAACACAGTCCCAGTCGATTGTTTAATCCTAAAGGTTCGCAACCAAGCAAATTGCTTTCATTTTTGTTCAGTTGATATTTTCGTCATATAATTTTTCAGGCTCTATTTATGGGTTAAAATTTTTGTTTATTTCAAGCTCTAGTAGTACTTTTAAGATAAGCTTGGATTGTTATGTAAAGCTGGGTGCAACTCTGATGGATATCAGATCATTAACAACTTTAAAAACTGCGTTCTCCAAAGATCAATGCATCTTCCATTGGCTTCTTCTCTTCCTATTGTTGGCATATAGGCAGTACACCTACAGTTGACGACATGCACAGTCCCATGTGAAAGGGAGTTCTAACAAATATGAGTTGTGAACAGGACGCCAGTACATTTTAATATACAGAATATTACTTGTGCTACAAATACAGATGGCACAATTCATCGTTTAATCGATAATTACTAAGTTCATCAATTATCATCCTCAAAAATTAAATAAATGATACATGTCCGAATGCAGTATAGACAATACGGTCTTTTACTAAATGTTTTACATGTTCAAGTTTTCATAGATACAGACTAAAGAAACTCCTTTTACGGTCTCTTTCAGTCGAGTGGCAAACTGGTGTTATATCTGCAGTACTGACAATGAGTTACGAAAATGAACGGTGGGAGGTATGTCCTGATAACATTATGTTATATGAAGATATCAATTTGAAACACACTTTTACATAGTAGACGAAAAATAACATGGTCAAATTCAAGTTCTTACGAAGGTCTTCTTGCATACATATCAAGCTAAATAATATGGACTAATCATGAGTTATTTGTTTATTCACACAGAGTACTGGACCACGTCCTCTGAAATATGAAGAATATGAAAAGATCGTAAGTGAACATTACTTAATAAAATATCTTTCAACCCAGTGCAAAAAAGAATGTGAACAGTAGAAGTCAACAACACTAGATTCCATTCAACGACTCTCACATTTTTCAGGATTGGTCCAATCATGTTTTACCTCTGGGAAAGGTGAGGGCGGTTGCATAACGGCCTTTCAGAAGATATATTAGACAGAACAGCAATATAAAGACATAACGTTTAAGTTCTGTATTAAACTTTTGTGTGATTGCCGTTGGCTTACAGATACTGTACAATTAGCTTATTCACAAAATACGAACTGTAAATAGTAAATAAATACACAGATTGTAAGTTCCTTTCCAATTTCAGGCGAAAAAAATCATGCACGTTATCTCTCCGTGTAAGGTTTGCATGATCTGTGTATTTGGGTGATTATATTGAACTTCATGTCTTACACTTGTATTACAGGTAGAGAAGGCAAATGAAGAAATGGTAAGTAAAGAGGTAGATTTATTATCGCATTATAAGTAGAAATTATGCATGTAATTTTCATCAGATTAATTTATCACATGATTCTACAAACAGGCATGATTCTATAGATGTTGTGGTAAAGTTGGTAAAAATATCAAAGAAAAAGATTGTACGTCAGACTTATATGTAAGGATTTGTACGTTTGTTTACAATTTGAAATGTGTATGTCACTTACCTTTATCCAATTATGTGATCCATAATATTTGGGTGTGACGAGATATGGGTTTTTGTGTATAAATCAATACACTATTGCCGCTCTTTTGTTTATTAATATATTCTATGTATCTGCTATGCGTTGGACAAATATAAATTCTGATAAGAAATCTGTTCTGTAGTTTAACACAGAGTGACACGGACCATTAAAATACATTAATTTTACTTTCTGTGGGTTTGTTAGGTGAAATCACAGGCGTCAGAGGTAACTTTATAAATAGGCAGTTGGGAGAATAAAGTTCTAGTATATATACACTAAAAAGCAGTCTCTGCATGTAATATTGGTTTCAGTATCCATTTGTGTAGGCTGTATGAAATGCGTTAGCAATTCTTTATCTTAGAAATAGCATATCGCATTTCCTGATCAAGGACTGGAACCACACACCAACAGCGTAACAGTTCTAGAGTCAAAGAGGAACAACGTTGTTCATTGGTGATGTAAACTCTACTGATAAGTCTAGGCAGTATTATAAATGAGCCCTCATTGCCCTCCCAACCCCTCATGCTCTCCCTCTCCCATTGGTGCAGCCAATACGGGCATGATTTTTAAATGGTGACTGTGTTCACAACAACATAGTGTGGTTACCATGGTGAATTTCTTTTGAAAGCATGTTAGCATATCGTTATGAACTCATGCGATCGCAAAAAATTTAGACTGCAAGACCTTAAAGTTCATTGACATTGGAATTCATTATGTAGGTGTACTTGGAATGCAAAGTGAATTATGTGAACAACTAAATTATAGATCACTATGCATAGTTTTAGATCACTATGCACATTTTCAATTTTTTTTTTAACGTTGTGTTTTACTACATAAAAACCAAAAGCCTACTTTTTCATGCTTCTAATATTTCATATTTTAAATTTTCATGTGACAACATTCCTACCCATTTGTTGCTTTCAGACCGACCAAACAGAAGGGTAAGTATTTCACTGTGATTCAATTATGTACCCTATCTGAACTGATAAACCGTGTTATAAATTCAGTGGTAACAAAATAATATGTTATGTGATATAAAAAGTCAGGAAGCTATACAGTATAATATTGTCCTTAGTGCCCAATCACTTAGCTAATAATAATAATAGCTAGTCTTATATAACGCATACACCAACAAACGTTGTTTAATGCGCTTTACGGATGCTGAAAGGTACAAAACTAATAGAAAAGAAAAGTTTGAAGACAGCGCCTGAATTAAAAAATATAATCTTAGGACCTAATTTCAACCGAGAGGGAGGTTCCTAAACGTGGTGCAGCATTCAGGGAGCTACGGTCATCGAATTATCTTGTACGTGAAATTGCAACCTCAAGTTGAAATTGATTGTGCGAACGTATTGGTTTACATCTAGCTTGCTGATGAAAGAGAACATTAAGATAGGTTGGGGTACCAGTTTTAATGGCACGAAAACTAGAATGAGGATTTTATAGTCAATACGGAGTCTTATTGGTAACCGGAGTAGTTATGCCAGCAAAGGAGCGATGGGGGTAAACCTGTTCGCCCTTAAGATGATTCGAGTAGCCGTGTGCTGGATCCTTTGCAAGCCTGATATATGGGATGTAGCTACACTATATAGAAGAGAATTGTCATAATCAAGCCTACTCGAGATGACAGCATAGATAACTTTCTCAGTCGCAGGCCTATCTAGATATCTCATAAGTTGCCACACCCGACTAATGTGCAAAATTGTCGACTTACATTTCTGGTCCAGTACAAATGTCGTCATTTGTATAATCACTAAGATGCACGACACATGTCGTCCTTAACGCACACTCGCTAAGCTAATGTACAATGTGTAGAATTATTACTAATCACTGAGATAGTATACAAAGATTTAATGAGTATGGAAACATGCACCTATTCTGCTTGTGTACATTCATATATTTGTATATTTCTTAATTATTTAGAGCAAAGCTTTTGGAAGACTCGGATCATAAACTATCGCCATCCGATGCGAAAGTTTCAAATTTGAATGGCAGTAGGACAACGCCAGTATGATGCAACTGAATTACTTCTCGTTTAACATAAAGGACTAAGAAATATCATGAAGAACGCCTGCTTTGCTTGTAAATACGCAGGGAATCTTCGATGAATTTATGAACCTTTATATAGAAGAAAAACTGGAAATCCTTCGTACAGGAGGTGACACAATCAATAGGAGATCCGAGCTTATTTCTTTGTGTCGCCATGGGAACCCCAAGCTATTGAACCGTAAACAGTTGAAAAAGAAGTAGTCTGATTTGACCATCCACTGGCCTGAAGATCGTCGCTCTATGCGTGCGTGAAACCCAGGGTAGCAATATGGTGTAAATTGTATATCTTGTCTATATGTGATATATATATATATATGTATATATATTTATATATCACATACAACACAAGATATACAAATTACACCATATTGCTACCCTGGGTTTCACGCACGCATAGAGCGACGATATATATTTATATATATATATGGTCAATTCCATGATAAGGTCAACATCATACCAAAAAATTTAAAATCATTGTACATTAAAATTGTATAAGTTTCCAATAAAAAGAATACTTGTAGTTACTAAAAATATTTTTTTCACCCCCAAAACATCATTTGTTTGATTATGGGGTCGGTTATAACAAATGGTTCCCGTTGTAACTAAATTATGAAAAATACAGTGAAATTTCATTTTGTGCAGATTTGTACATAGTAATCATAGATATCATCAGTTTTTTGGACTAATTATATTTGCTATAGCATAGTGCTCACTTAATAGCTTCAATTTTTTTCGACATCAAGGCATTAGACAATAGTGGTGAATTGAAAACACCCTCGATTTACTGTCACGCGAGTCACAAAATTTACTGTTTTTGTTTTTTTTGTCCTTGCCTGTTCAATAGTTTTACTCCAAATAATTAATATCAAGTCTTCACATAGATACCAAAAGGATTACTGAATTTTCCTTTCCAGAAGATATTCAAATTTTGCGGAAAATCACCCTTTATGAATGTCACGCGAGTCACGTCACGCGAGTCACGTCAAATCAAGATAGTGTTTCTACCTATTTACTGTGTGTTGGACTAATTATATTTGCTATAGCATAGTGCTCACTTAATAGATTCAATTTCATTTTGATATCAAGGCATTAGACAACAGTGGTAAATAGAAAACAGTAAGCACCCTCGATTTACTGTCACAGAGTCACAAAATTGACTGTTTTTGTTTTTTTCTCCTTGCCTGCACAATAGTTTTACTCCAAAATAATGAATATCAAGTCTTCACATAGATACCAAAAGGATTACTGAATTTTCCTTTTCAGAAGATATTCAAATTTTGCAGAAAATCACCCTTTACGAATGTCACGCGAGTCACGTCACGCGAGTCACGTCAAATCAAGATAGTGTTTCTACCTATTTACTGTGTGAAAATTATAGGGATGTTATATTTTGATGAATGAATCACTGATTAAAGATATCATATATGCTTTCCCCTTTAATTAGGCAACTTGAATAATATGGGCACACATAATGCAACTAATCATTTGAAATATCAGAATTTAAAATCATGAATATTTATTCGCAATATAATGCCTATTTTATCACCAAATTTGGAAAGTTAGCACATGTCATTGATATTTTAGTATTATACTAAAACATAATCTCTATTTGTATCTGGCAATGCCATGTGCTATGACTTGACAACCTTAAGGTCTTAACTGCTCAATCATTCCCAAAATCCTATGAGCGAATGTATCTTCTCAAATATTACAATTTTGGTTTATTCAAATATGACAAATGAGAATGGTAATTTGAATCACATTTTGATAGATCTGTTTCTTCTATAACTTTCAAATGAGTGACTTCAACAGACTAAATATTGTTATAAATATTAATTGACAAAATATATTGCCTGAACAACTGTACTACCCATACAGTTTATTACCTACTGTCTGCAGTCATGAAGGAAACTCGGGGACATTAATATCATCTGGACATTCCCAAGGGAAGTACCTTTTGGACACTTTCTAGACCAATGAATCTTATATTTCACTATGCAAGATCTGTACCTTCAATTCACTACTGCATTTGGTCTAGAACTATCCGAAAAGTGAACTTGTCACGCGAGTCACGTTTTCTTGTCACACGAGTCACAATACATCTTCATCGTTATTTTCATGCGTTACAACTTTTTTTCAAAGTTGCATAGCAATTGAGGTAGAGGTATTTTTCAACTTCGGTATGATTATAAAAAGTGATTGGAAAAATTTTAATAAGACATAAGAAATCAAACATTTGTGTGTGCATTCTGATTTTTGCTAATGGTAACTGTGACGCGAGTCACGTTTACTTTTTCGCCAATTTCACCCCCAATACTTGAGGTATAAATATTTTTTCTCTACTGTTGTAAGCATTAAGGCGTACATTCACTGCTACATTAATGCTTTTCTCCCAGGTAATTTCTTTATTTGTTTAATGATATCAAATAGAGAGGAATTTTAGTAAAAATGTCACGCGAGTCACCATGGAATTGACCATATATATATATATATATATATATATATATATATATATATATATATATATATATATATATGTGTGTGTATATATATATATATATATATATATATATATATATATATATATATATATATATATATATATATATATATTCAAGGTTTGTCAGCTTAAAATTGAAGTGGATATTACTTGAAAAGTGCAGCTGATATTTTGACTTTTCAACGACCGTCTTATTCAGAATTTCATACTCTTCTTTATGAATGGGACCTGTCTGTATACCTTTAAATTCCCACTTTTTTCTATTCTTCATCAACAAGTTTGATAGTTTTAAGAAGCAAGTGAAGGCTTCTTGTATTCATTAAGTACTGCTATGTTGGTATTTAAAAGGTTTAAATTAAACTGTAATGGATGATTCATTCTTGATATAGGATTATTCAATAGCATATTATTGACTCGAAATTTAAACCACTTGACTTACTTTCTATTTTAATATATATTTTTCATTTATCATTATTACTTTACATGGTCCCAATTATTTTGAACTCATTAAACTCTCTTATGAGAACCCTATAGTACGAAATTTGTTTAGGAGGGTATTGTTTTGAGGGTCTGATCAGATTACAAGTTAGTTTGGTGTGCCACAGGAATCTGTATTGGGTCCGGTCTTATTTAACATCTATATTCGTTCACGTTACGATGAAGTTTCTAGACTGGGTTTTAATACTCATGGTTTCGCAGATGATCACCAGGTTTATAAACACTTCAGGCACCGTAATCAAGGATCAGTTCTGGTTGACTCTCTGCAATCCTCCTTTGGTTGTATCCAACGTTGAATGCGCAAATATTATTTGCAACTCAACCCTGCCAAGACCCAAATAATTGTAGTTGGTCTCCCTTCTATACTTAAACTGATTCACATCAAGGGTGTTATTCTTAACTCTGTTGATTGTGTAGGTTTTGACCAAATTGTTCGTAACCTTGAAGTTCATTTTGACGATTTCATGTCGTTTCGCCAGGTGCTTTCAGAATCTTAGAAAAAATTTTAAAACGCGGTTCTATCTTACTAAGTCCATGGTAATTTCGCATATTGATTATTGTAACTCACGTTATTTTGGCATCAACCAACATTTATATGATCAACTCCAATCTGTTCAAAATGCTGCTGCAAGAATGATATATGGTAGAAGTAGATATGCTCATGTGACTGATCTATTCCATCATCTTCATTGGCTTATAATCAAGGAGAGGGTGTACTTTAAAATAATATTGATTGCGTTTAAGTCTGTAAAAGGTCTGGGTCCTAAATATATTCATGATATGTTGGTTACCTCTGGCCGTAGCAGAAATACGTTATTGATAGAGCCTCGAGTGAAATCCTCGTATGGGTATCGCTCGTTTGCAAATCTGCTACTTTTAAGAGGCAATTAAAACACTACTTATTTGTCAATGGTTCTGATTTCAGCCAGAATCTCGACCAGGTTTAACTTTTGTATCGTTACTTTGAGATTTATTTAGTTGTTTTCCAGCACAGCAGTGCACACAGTTTTCTGTAGTAGTTGTGCTTATAAGCCTTTCTTATTATTATTATTATTATTATTGTTAGCGAAATCAAATTGAATTGCTCTGATCCAATTCACATAGTTAAAAATATTTAAAAAAAATACATATATATACTAGTGCTTTAATATGTACTGAGGGAATTTCCTTTCAAATGTTTGCATAAATTACTACTTTCAAACTTAATTGTTTTGCCATCCAGAGGGTTGACCGGTTTAGATGTACATAGGATGGAGCGTTTAATTTCTATCTGCCAGTAATTTACCATTTTAATGTTATATATCTGTTTCACTTCATTGTTTATAGCAAATTGAAATTGTAATATTGGGTTATTTGCAAAATCATTTTTAAGGTATTGCCAGCACACTCTGATACATGTTTCATGAACATAACTAGAACAATTTTTAATTATTAGAGAATCACATTTGTATGAGGGGAACATACAAGGGGGGTGAATTAATCATTCATTGCATATTTTTGTGCCTTTAGTTTGTAATTTTTAGTGTTGCTACGATAATCGTTTTCAATATCGGTATCGGCCGATATTTGCAATATCGGCAGCATATCGGTATCGGTAAAATTTTGCCTAATTGCCGATAACAGCAAACCGATATTGAACTTTTCTTTTTAACAGCAGAACTACTTCTTTATACTTGCAATGATCTGTTAATCTGCCCAAGACGATCCATTTCTTTAGCGTCAGTTAAACTCAGATTCATTTTCGATTAATATCCATGGAAATCTGACCCTCCGTAACCTCTAAAAACATGTCTACGGCGCGCGAATATAACCAATGACCTTCGTGAACCTTGGCCTACACACAGCTTTAGTGCAGCATATATTCACTGTACTAACCATTCATTTTCTCAAAGGCCTCCGTGAAAACCTTGAACATGATGTATAACTGCACAGTTCAGCAGTGTTGGAAAACCTTGTTCAATTTCCCACGAACACAAAATACTGAAAACTTTTTTAATTTAAATTTTCACGAAACTGATAAATTTTAAAATGACAAGTTAGAGTACCTATATAATTTTATAAAACAAAAAGAGATTTAATCTGTCTTTCAATCTTTAAAAAGTGCAACTTGCAAAACTTCCGATATTATGAAACAAACAACGTTCAGCAAAGCCCTGTTTCTAGACTGCCTAACAATGAATAACGTGCACTATGCGTACATTTTTACAACTGCAGTGTTTAACCCTGTACCCAACTACCACGGTGCATGTGCTGCGAATTTGCCCAGGTACCTTCCCAAAGTAACTGTCAGCTCACCCCCTGTGTAACACCTGCTTGTTAACATTTTTTGGCACGTTGCCAGGGAACTTTTTAGTTACGTGAGATCCGTAACCGCCGAGGTGGTTAGGCTATTTGCTATACACTTAACTATGGTAGGATATTATTTTTTCCGTTTTTTTTTTGGGAATTTTAGAAAATACTTTCTTTTTCCCCCGCTTAACAACAGATGTGTTCTTACGGTATATTCATAAATGGATGCACTAGAGCCTTGTTTACATGACATTAGTTGCATTTAGAACGATATGCCAGTTTTGCGTGAATTTTTCGAAAGTGTTTTGCATGATCTTTCGTAATATGTGAAAAGGTGTACCACCTTACTTTCCGTACACAATTGGTCATTTCTCTACTGATTTTCAGTTTTTTTTCTCTATACGGTCAAGCGAATAAGTTGTACATTGAGTATAAACTCAATAAATTATAACTTTTACACTGTGATCGACAGTTCGTAACCTAATTAAGATGCAATTTTGCAAGCATACGTTAACACTGTAAGCAACTTGTAAGTCTTTACGATGTTAAGGCTCACATTTACTGCGTCCAGTTTATTTGTCTGTTAAAAAATATCGGTATCGTATCGGTATCGGACCGATATTGGGATGATAATATCGGATATCGGCCAAAACCGATATTGGTGATATCGGCGCAACACTAGTAATTTTGCTTAAGTCAATGTTTGTATATGAAACTTGGTATCATTTTCACGGTTTAATATATATTTAATACCATAAATTGTTGTCTTTGTCATTTTTTAACATTTTTAACACTGTCCAAATCTAGTAAATCGTCTTATCATCAGTGTAGTAGCCCACTCCATTGTCTTGATCTTTGGATGCATCCTTGTACAATAGCCATATTTCTGTGAATAGATCGTGACTTTCTATTGAGTCACAAACTCATTATATCAATCCCGTTCCTCAAAATCAGCTGTAAAATTCATTAAATTTCTAGAGAGTGTAAAGCTCACTCTTTTAAGAAGTGAACATTCTCACTCTTTTTAGAGGGTGAATTTCACTCTTCATGGAGTGATCACTCACTACACTCTCAGAAAGAGTGAGAATTTACTCCAAACGAGTGAAAATTTACTCTTTTGTTTCTAGAGTGTATATACAACCGAAATCGTAATGAGTTTGAAAATCAAGAACAGTGACAAAAAAATCCAGCCTCCGCCAGGATTCGAACCCGGGCCTCCTGCTTTATATGCGGACACCCTAACCATTAATCTATGGACGCTGATTGTATGTCCAGAGGTTCGAAACCGGTAAGGAAGGTCGTAATTCCACTGTAGGCGTTTGTCACCTGTATCGAACAATACTGATTCTGTTTTTGGTGACATATTTTGCTTTACTATAGAGATCAAACATGATGCTAACCAACTCGAAATCATCTGTGATTCCTAAAGCCGTATCTCGAAAGAGATACCCTGAACACGCGGTTTGGGACGAGACTTCAATGCCTTTAAGCTTACTTGCAAATAAGAACCTTTGTAATTATGCACAGCCATATTAGGAAATAGAGACCGTTGTTCAATATAATATCATTTCCTATAGTTCTTCTCACTCTTGTATTTTTTTTCTGGAGATTCTGTTTCCATGGCCAAACTCTACCATCGATGTAGCGTTCAACCCAGGTACATTAAAGACTTTTAACAAAGTAATATTCATCATATTAAATCCCACATTAGCTATCCCGGATGTGAGAGTTGTAATTTATTAATATAGTCAACTTTATTGTCCTAATAAAATTATAACACCCCTCTTCTAAATCCTCAAACAAATGAGAGGATCGGGTAAAACAGTAACTACAAAATACTGCGAAATAGCCAACCGTTTAACAATAATAAGTGTTTACCCGGGAGGAGTCAGATCTATGGAAGATCACATTCCAAACATCTCATTGGAAGGAAATTAAAACTGAAAAATGTCATCTTCGTATGTAGAAATGTCTCCAAGATATCTATATAATAGGAATAAAAGAAATATTAACAATAAAAGTAGAGGCATGCCCGGGTGGATTTAAAATGCTTTTACCTAAAGGCATAATAAAAGGCGTATCATAGTTTACTACCGAAACCCGAGCAAATATCCCAATATTTTTAATGCACTCCGTTGATGATACAATTGAAACCATCATAAATTGAAACAGTGTCATCTGCGAATTGAGAATATTTAAGCTCAACATACATCAAATATGAAAATACCTTGTATATTATCACCGCTCTTGCTCTTATGATTAAACATTGTAGTACAGATAATTAAATGATAAAGTAATGAGCTGACAGTATTGGAGACCACCTCTTGTAATTTTAATACAACGGGAAAGATAATCATTAGATTGAACATTAATAAATGATTTTAACCCACATGATAAGATCGGAACCAAAGTTGAACGAACGAAGAGAGACTGTTATAAACTCCCATGCAAGTTAATCAAATGCCTTCACAAAATCGAGCAAAAATAAGAGTTCCACGAATATCAATCTTGTTTGTATAATCTATAGTGTGAAGCATAGTACGGATGTTTTTACTGACCGATGAACCGACCATTAAAGAAAGCCAATTTGCTCATAAGTAATCAAATCAGTTTAAACCCTCTTCATATATGTAGAAAGACAATTTGCTATAACTTGATTATCGGTACTTAACGAGTTATGTATCTTTTGATAGTTTTAAAGTAAGGTGTCATAACTGCCCGACCATGTTCATCAGACATACCGTTGTACCGTTGTTATTGAAGGCCGTATTCAGCGAATAGACAACTTGGTCGCCAATGTCGTCCCATAAAATTTCAATTCGACGGGAATGACATCCAGAGCCAGGTGTTGTGTGTTTGGAGAAGAGCTACTATGCATTTCTGTGTTGATATTTTACCTTCGCAACACTACCGATCATATTTGGTTGTATCTAAATTTAAACGAAATTCTTACTTACCAGATCGTTCTAGCACAGCAATGGTAAAAAAAAAATCCGCTGCGTCGGTCCGTTGTGAATGAACTTTATAGAAACAGTCAATTAAAATATGTTGTGAAATAAGATAGTTCACCAAATTCGAACAAAGTTTAGATCGTCCGAAATAAAGAAATGCGGTTCCAATATAAACTTGTCCCAATAAATCGATAGCGGTCGAGTAGAAACGTTTCAAACTTGATGGCATTATCCGATCGAAATCAATATGGCGATTTATGTTGGAGTTGTTAGATCGTGGTGTTGAGGGGTCGAAGTGTATAAGTTTAGCAATGCTGCTATAAAGTTATACTACAAAGGTAATTGAGGGCGCTATTAGTTGATGAAAACACTAGTGGTGTTCAATTACGCCGCTGCACATTGAACGATTATTGAGAACATGAAAGTATATATATTCACAGAACCCAGGAGGCGAACGACTAAGACGAGAAGAACAGACGTTTCTATAAACAATAAAGAATTTCTATACTGTTAATTAGAAATTTTCCCGTCATTAGAGACACTTTAAGAAATACAGTTTACTGTATTTCTGCGGTTAAAAGAAATAGATTTACATTTATCGTGCTCGTACCAACGATCCCTAGAACTGGACATAATTGAACTTGCAGGTAAGTACATCGAAGCCCAGTATATATGTTAATTTGGCTATCAGTTTTAAATTACCCAATAGTGACGTCATTGTTGGGACGTTGAAATTGTCCAGGAAGTTTAGTCAGTCATACAGGGCAGTCAGTCCATTTTTTAACGTACTTTCAAGTTCATCCGATTTGAAATGTTCTATAGTTAGTGGCAGCAGATATGCGGTGCTCGTAAGAGGAATTTAAAATAGCGATCATCATTCTTCGTAGGCAAAGTTCGATGTTCGTCTCTGCCTGATTGTCCCGAGTCACTATTTTGGAAATCTTAATGTACCATTTGGAGTATGGATCTTGTGAATTAGTAATATAGTTAATAAGAGGAATTAAACTGGCCAAATCATCCTTCCCTCTTCCTAATTACAATAGTGGACAGAATGGAACTCATGTTGATTACATAATTCATAGTTTGATATTTAATTGTTCAGATTTAAGGTTGATTACTTATGCGTGAAATCTTTTTCTTCGCATCGTGAGAGTGATAATAAAGATAGGCCTTTGTCATTTCTTGTTGGGACTGGTGGGTTGCAGAGGGGATATTGAGAATTTAGTGATGGGATCGGTTCGAAAAATCGGAACTGGGTACCCGTATCCACGGTTCGGTCGGTTCCCGGGTACCCACCCGCTCAATATACGTAATCAACCTAAACCCAACTCGGCCTATGCTATAACATATGCCTAATGTTACAACGTATATAGGCTATGCAGGCCTTCAGTCACATAACGGTAAAACTGTAATCAGCGTACCAAGAAAATTTTCGCAAAAAGAACCCACCCGGATTGCCGAAAATGGCACTCCCCATGCCTTGTAAGTTGTACTTCAACATTTCGCAAACCCTACTGAAATAACTTTTTTAACTGCCCAGGCGTCCACATTATCGTATGCTTTACGTTAATTTAGGAATTTGAAATCTCAGAGGGAAGCTGCTCCCCCCCCCCCCCCTCCTCCTCCTTCAGGCTACGGCCCTGTTCTTGTCCTTAGGGGAAAACAACAATAACAATCAAACATTTGAAGTTCGTGGTTCCAATAACCTGATTCATCCTCTGATGTTTCCGAGAGACTGTAGGATCGCATCATTGCCAGAGTGTGAACCTTACCTTGGTTCTAGCGCCTTAGAAGAAAGAGCTTACTATTTGGACCGTTTTCGCTTTCCCACAAAGACAATGTTGTTCATATTATCAGTTATCTGTCAACTTTACATGTAGCAGCTTTAACGCTATTATTTTGTCCTGGTAGAACGAAATCGGCTTCAATAAGTGTCTGTTATACTCACCGATGACCTTCCAGTCCTTATTTTTACGTCGGGAACACCAACGAGATGCATTCCACCTTTGGCAACTTCCAGATTTTCAATCCTCTGAAACTGATAACCATCGATCCGAATATTGTTTCGACGTTCCAGCGAATTAGATATTACAGCTTGCTGTTTGTTATCTTGTTCATCAAAGATACTTTCCCTCTACCATCAGAAGACGTTCTAATTTATTTGTCGCCTTCTTTCCCAGATCTGCAACTCGACCAGCAAGCATTTATTGACCTCTGTAAAGTTATTTTCAACTTTTTTGATTGTTCCATGAAATCCATTAACATCTTCGGCTATTATCTGCAAGGAAGTCGTCACAGTACCTGTAATATGTTCCATATAGGTGACTGAACATCGATGGCATCTTCTCACAGGCTACGTAATCTATCAACATGGTCTGAATGACTTAAGAATCATGTGGCGAAAGCCTCCCTTCTTTTGTTTTTGATCCCTCTTTATCGTCCCGTGGGGGGGGGGCAGGATTGTCAGGCAATGGGCAAATGCCAGAGCTTATAAATCACAGATAAAGCTCAGAAACGAGCCAAAAGACGTACAAAATACAATAGTTTCACGGAAAGCGGTAACAACATTTCTAGTAGACAGTCACACTTGTTGTCAGATCTTTATCACAAAGGAAACTGATTCAGAATCGCTATTACTTTAGAGGCCAACTTTTTGGAGTGTTTTGGTTCATAAAATTTCATACGTTTCAATAAAACATTATTTCCAACACCGTCGACAAGTCCTTGTCTGATGACTGGAGATTTTAGTCACACCGATATCACTTTTGTGCACTTGTTTTGAATATAGTGATCAGATGTGCTCCCTTCATGTCCTTAACACTAACATATAACACCCTGTAATCATTCCTGTTGTATATTAAAACTTGATTTTGTCTGTAATTTTCTGAACGAACAGGCAAGTTTGTTCCCCCATATGTTAAGTAGAATAAATACCTTTACATCAGTCTTGTAGTTGAAATCCACACATCAGCTTTTTCAAATTAAATTTGCTGTCAAATGATGACTTTAGGTAGAACGTTGAACAATATTTAGGGGGATCTTTTGCGTTCAAGTTTCAAGTTTTAGGTTAACAGTCTCGTTTCAGGGCCAAGGCCTTCTCACACGACTTTACAACTTAACCCTGGTCATTGGTAACTTGTCACACCAACACACCAAAGTGGGCACAATCCAATCAATCTCTCTTGGGGCACCACAGTGCACCACAACCACGTGTCCCCCGGGGGACTTCCCATAGGGTGCAGCCACAAACCGGCGCAAACAACTATATTTACAAGTTACCTCGCAAGTCCTCGTTTATACACCTGAGTGAAGAGAGGCAATGGAGATAAAGCGCCTTGCCCAAGGACACAACGTAATGATCTGGCCAGGGCTCGAACCTGTAATCCTTAGATCACAAGTCCACTGCCTTAATCACTTGACCACAACGCCCTCACGTTTGTTGATTTAAGTATGGCAAAGCTGGAAATATGCTTTGCAAAGTTTCACCCTAAAACGGATGCATTCATTTCTGAAGGTCGTATTTGAGTGGATTTCGCAATAAGTATTATTTAGTTTGGTTACGATCTACTTGCACACTATTATATATCACTTATCATATCCTCTTTGATATATGACTAATTCTAGACAATGTTAACTTTTCTATTTAAATTGTTTGTCGAATAGTATGAATGCAAAGGAGGCAACTGGATGGGTGATGAAGACGTAGTATAATAGTTCATTGAGATAATGAGGAAAGGAGAAAAAATTATAAATACAACCTTAAAAATAAATCTCTTCCCCAAAAGAGAAGCTGGTGGAATATGCAGCTAATTCTTGAATCAGAAGCCTAGAAAATAAAATATATATACAACTCTAACCCCATCATAGAAATACAAACTGCTAACAATTTCCTGCTTGCTTCTGTCGTTTGTGTTCTATAAATAAAAGCATATTGTTTCTATTTATAAGGAAGTTCACTTTTGGGGTTTGCAGTGTATTGAGAAGTGTTGTATAAATTTTGAGAGATTGCTTATAATTTTTGATAGGTTACGAATTAGTAAACGGTTTCTCTCTCGCTGTGTTACAACTGCGTTCTTCCTCTGTTAAACTTCAATCTCTTTGTGAATCAGGTGATTGAGCAGGGTTTCTGGGTGAAAAATGGCATCATTTTTGGAAGAAAAGATGATATTCTTATATTTCTTGTTTTGTACTTTACAAAGGATTGGAGCTTTTCAATGCAAGACAAATCCTGTATCTGTAGTAATTATCGAATTTGATTCTGTGATCTTGAAATGTGATGGATCCACTCTCAGAGGTAGAAGGTGGTATGCGAATGATACACTTCTTTATACTAACCAATACGCAATACACACGATCCCTGTTGGTGTCAAGCTGTTAGAGAATAAACATTATGCTCTGTCTATCGCAAAAGTGTCTGTTCATCACGAAGGAATTTATTGTTGTCATCGTAACATGACAACTGTAGTGACTTATAACGTTACAACTCAAGGTAAGTCAAGAAAGGAGTTGTACAATGAACTCACACTTCGTTTATAGAATGACCAATTCTGGAGTTTGTGATAAGTCTTTCCCACCAGGCCACTTTAGTCGATTGCCAAAAAAGATGTTTGCAACGTTTCTGTTACACGAGATTTACATATAATTTTGTTTAGTTCTAGTAAGAGAATGCATGCCCAGCAATCTGTGAAATCCAAGAGTAGCTGGATAAGTGTGACCAAATGTTCAATGACGTTTTAGTTTATTAAGGCAATGAAGAAAGTGTGTATAGTTGATTCCTACGAAGCTAAGCCCTTCTGTGCTGTAACTTGTGTCAGAGCTTTCCACTAATTACTGTTATGTAATGGTGTCAGAGGTGGGATTCGAAACCACATGCCATCGAATTGATTGTGTTCCTTCATATAAGCAAAGGCCTACACATATATATAGATAACAAGAACGCTTCTCAAATGCTCTGTGCAAGGAATACCATGTCAAGTATATAACAATTCTTTCATATCTTTCTTTTGCAAAGTTTCTCTTTATTTTAGTTTTCCCAGATTTATCCCTCTATTACAATAATTACAAACTGGAAAATCCAACGAATTCATTTGACCTACTAAGCAAACGGAACAGGCAACTAGAGTTAAAGTGTACTGCAGTTAATTCCAGGCCGGCTGCGAAATTAACATGGTTTATCAATAAAGTGGAAGTTGAACACTTCATGGTACATAATCTCATGGAGAGAGGAAATGAAGACAAACTTAATACCTTCGATTCTGAATCTACTTTACGATTCACACCGTATCTCAATCAGGTCAACATATCGTGTGTCTATATCAGTTTGAAGCCAATCAGTATAAATCTAACATTGAATATAGAATACACCGGACCACACGGTAAGTATTGCCACATCCCTCCTTTACCTCAGACTATATGCTTTCGAGGTTTCAAATCTTCAACAGTATCGATAAGTATTATTTTAATTTAAGTCCTTGTTCAATCAATTGCAGCGGTGTCGTGTATTTCGCGGATGTTGTGTCGAATACTTTAAGCTTTCATACAATAATGAGTAATGGCTGGCTGAAACAAAAGTGGTCTGACTAAAGTGATATCGTGTTTGCGTCACGCACAGTCCATACTTCAATAAATAATTAGCATGGCAGATGTATCCGAAAGAGCAAAACAAACGAAACAAAAACGCACGACTGTGATGATCTCTTGACCCTTGTATTGAACGCACTGTCCACTGATATTAATTTGACGGTGACAGGTGGCAATAATGATGGCGTAACGTAAAACCTGGTATAACATATATACGTAGTGTAGTACGGTATATAGGTATGGTGAGGTGGTGATGGTGGTTCAATCTATACATAAAATAGACAAATTTGTATCTTAAATTTCTACACCAACATGGCTCATAACTACTTAAACAACAAAGGAAATAATACACATGGGAAAGAATATGTCTTAACCTAGATCCTCCAGGTTCGAAGTGACTAGACAGTTAAAATTCCAGAATATTTTACGAGAAATCTGACGCTTAATATACGGAATTATGTTATTCAGTAACTTATAGACACATATTAAACCAATGGTGACGGAGAAATATGACTGTGTAAAATCTAACATAATCTCGGCGAATATGGCTTATCGAACACTACATTAAAATATAGGTTTCCCTTAAACATTAATGCAACTGATCTTACATTTAATACATGCAATATATAATGATAAAAGGTAAAACTTACGACATTGGGCCTCAAAAATGCGATTTCGAAATCGACGATTGAAATGACGTGTGACGAATGCCGGAAGCCGTAGCAAAGGGGCAAATTATAACTGAACAAGGAAGACGCCCTCAATTTTAAAGTATATGCTACTATTCCGAGTTTACATGTATACTTAATTAATAACCTGTCAATCATTATAGAGAAACAAGAGAGCAAACATGAATTGAAAAAAAGTGGATATAAAATTAGTAACCGCAATATCCCTTGAGTGTTTACAAGGGCATGGAAAACTCCATACCATAATGATATCGAAAACAAAATTCTATTTTTATGTTATATCCAATGATTAGACTGACTTGTTCCATTTTATATCTTACACTTCATCGATCAACTTTATACCTTTAAAATGCAATATTGCTCGCTGTCATTGCTTACTGCAATATTTGTCATGGTTAACATGCTAGAAATTACACATATACAGACCATGCTTAAAGGTATATGTTGTGTAACGTTACTACGACGACTACACTATTCCTTGATGCTGGTCATGATAGGCTCTGTTAATAAGTGCAATCTACCAAATTTTATTTTAATGTGTTGATTAACTACAAATCTGCAAGAAAAATTGAAATAAAAGTGAATAAAAGGTGAGGGTTTCAGGTCCTGGCACCGCCTTCTATCACGACTTTACAATGACTTACCCCTGGTCATTGTTAACTTTACATACCCTTACACCTAAATAGGCGCAACTCAGAAAGATATTACTGGAGCACGACAGTGCGCCCCATAGAAACTTCCTCTGGAGGACTTCCCAAAGAGTGTAACCGCAAACCGGCGCACGCCACTATATCAGCAAGTTACCTCGCAGGTCTGCAATTATACTCACCTTGGTGATTATAGTGTCTTGCCCATGGACGAAACGTTATGATTTGGCCAAAATCTGTAAGCAATAATCTTAAGATTACATGCCTATTGCCTCTCTATTTGACCACATTATCATTTATGGCATAATGGTGTCAGAATATGGCTTGGTCAATCATGGATACCGCATTTGATGAAGTAATTCAAGAACTGGTTGCATTGCTATTTAGCTATACACAATTTCTTCATGCATTCATTCAGTTATGTATTTCCAGCAAGACAAACAGTTTTACAGAATTATCATAGAAAAAGTACATTGTGTTTAATTACAGATAATAGTTACGTGCTACTGTTATCTTAACTTATCCAGTAAATATTTTTCACCAGCAGTTACTTCTTTTTAATGACCCTTCAATAATCATTTCATTTAATATGCTCATCCAAATGGTTGTAAAAAGACTTAGTAGACGTACATTTTATGATCGCCAGTATCATTAAAGGGAATACTAACATGTCCTCTTCAAATGTAAAATGAATGTCAAAAATTAAAGCTTCATTGACGAGATAAATGACTCTTTCAATATAGTAAAAGCTCACGTGACGAGACAGTTACCCGTTCCAAGCATGATCACTTTCCATTATAATAATAATAAACATCATATTAATGTAATACATGATATCTATAACATACTTTTAAGTGTCTGCACATGTACTGTAAGTTTGTGGTAAGGAAGTTTTTGTTGAGAATAGCTACGTATACAATATAAAAACATTGTTCGAAGGTTTTGATACATTTTTACCGACATTAGCGTTCATCAAAACAATCATTCGAGATAATTACATAGTGGGAATCTTCAGCCATGTCATAAATCAAAAGATTGGCGCGGTCCTATTTGTCCTATCTTGTTCCTCGAAACTTGACATGCTGCAGTCTCTAAAATTACTGAATTCCTTTGTATAAATCTCTGACTAAAACTTCTGTCCATGGTAATATCTGAATGCCAGCGTAACACCCTATCGGCGAGTTTTGATTGATATATTTTGCCGTACTTCATAAGTAACATATCAGTTAAACGAATCATTTTGCAAAAATAGTTATATGTGACCGTAGAATAAAAATATATATCTAGGGTCTCCATAACAGCAAAGTTGACCCTTGGGTCTCCAAAACAATATTTGTTACCTAGATTTGGAATTATCTTCATTGTGGATGTATGCATCTAGGCATATACGAATTTCAAAAGTCATCACGTCATGTTTCTTTAATATCACCGAAAGTGATATATCGACATAAATAACGGTACTTGTAATGGCTTAAACATCATGACGGATATCAAAATCGAAAGTATCAAATAGTACAATGCGAAGTTAATTTTCTAACAGTAGGCAATGTCATCATTTGGGAATGAATTACAACAAACATCCATTCAGCCATTGTAAAACCTATCAAATTTTGAACAGATAATAATCTCCTTTTCATGCGACGAACTAAAAGAGCATAGTTTCCTCCTTCTAATCTGAAGTTAAAGAGAGTGTTGCGAACGTTTGAGGATCCTTTTTGAAAAGTTACAAGATCAGTTCTGTACTGCTGCACCTTTAGACGAAGAATAACATCATGTGATTTTACTGTCTTGATTGCAGACACAGCTTTATATACGATGGGTGAGGCAACGGTAGTTGTCTTGGTTATTGTCATCGTACTTATTCTCTTAGTATTAATTGGTGTTGGATATTGGAGATACCTCAAAATACAAGGTGAGTTTTCCATTTATTTACCCTATATCTTAAATCTCTTTTGTGCTTTTCAGTCAAATCTACCCGCTGAATACTATTACTTAAAAGCAAAAGAAAATATTGGATATGTTCCAACTCAAATACACAGTTCGCTAGATATTTCGACTAAGTGGAAGTTAATGAGTATAACTAGACTAAGTAATTAACACGTTTTCTCAATAAGTCGAAACATAGAAACTTCTCCATATGTGAATTTATCAAATGGACAAAAAGAAATGTAATCTGGAAATTTCCAAACATTTTGACATTACTTCGTTACTTACAATGAAACTTGAGAGGTCAAGATTATGATCTACTTGGATATGAGCATTTAGTTGTGGATAACATAGAGTTATATATCAAAATAGCAAGTTGTCTTGCAACTGTTTATGTTTTACAATTGTTAAAGTTACAGAGAGTTTATAGTTAACAACGTAGACTAGATCACAATTAATTTAATAATAACACATAACCTGTGTCACAGATAAACGTAGTCTTCTTATAAGTAGAGTGTGTAATTCTCAATTTAGTTTGTTTTCTTCATTCTGAGTTAATCCTGTTTCAAGAAGCTGGATATTATTTCCTGTAACATACAGTCTATTATTGTATCTATTTTGCATGTTTTTGCAATTTTGCTTAATTTACCAATTTATATTGTTTAAACTATAAGTAACATCTGATTTTATGTTTTTTCTGTCTGTTCACCTTTGTTGATCTCTTACCATTGGTCATGTTTTTGTGTTGTTTTCTTCACAGAGTCAAGGGGGGTTCTGACTTTAAGGTAACTTTAATATAAAATACTACCGTCAATTCCATATTTCCTTAATAATTCAAAACTTCTGTAATAACTAACCAACTTAAAGGTCATACGAATAGGACATACACAAACCAACAAGTTCGTTTTGAGCAGTGTTTTGCTGTCATATGTTCTATTGTCATAATTTGTACGTGTTTATTCCACAAAACTGTCAAAAATTACCTCTTAAGCACAGCAATTGTTGCAATGGTTCATTTGGTGACTATACAGCTGATTGCTAAGCATAGCTGATGACAAGTTTCTTCTTCCTTAGATTGAAAAAAATCATCGTAGCATCTTTTTTTACCCCAACAATATGCATCTTTACAACAAAATGGATAGTTTCAAATATATTTAGCCCCAGTAGTGTAAATGGTGTCATGAGGACAATAAGTAAGTAGTTTTTTTTTTTCATAGTTCTTTACAAACACTATCCACAGTGGGAATAATATTTCTGCAAACTTGTTACATTATGATGAAATTCTCACTATAGAGAATAATAATTGTTAAGCAAACATTAAATTGTCTCTGGTTTAAATGACCCCAATGATATGCATCTTTACAAACAAAATGGATAGTTTTAAGTAGATTTAGCCGTATTAGTAAAAATGATGTCATGAGGACCATTAGCTGAAATAGTTTTTTTTTCATAATTCTTCACAAACATTATCCACAGTGGGAAAAATATTTCTGCAAAATTGTTACATTATGATGAAATTCTCACTATACAGAATATTAATTGTTAAGCAAACATTAAATTGTATCTGGTTTAAATGACAAAACAGCAGGAAGATTGTAATAACTTAGGTAAAGGTTGTGGAGAACAACAACCTAGACATCACATATCACACTTTGTGAGCCACTGCCTGGCGTAAGCGTAGCATTAGCTTTATTAGTTTAGCCACAGTGTTGCTCAAATTAGGAAGCAACTTATCAAAACTCTCTGTCATTCATATATTAACTGTACGTCTACTGTTCTCATGTCAAAGACATATGGTTTGTTGTCATGCATTAGCATTACTGTTAATATGATAAAACCCTAATACTATATATCAAGTGGTGTTTCCTGGATTATACAATACGACTATAGATAAAAATGTGACCTTACTGGGTTTTATATGATTATTTCGTACAATTTAATGTATCATTGTAAGTAGTTTGTACAAGGGTTTTGTCATTCAAGAATAGAACTACATTTAAAAGCACAGCCCAATTCGAATATTTCGAATTAGTCTTGTGAGTGTTATCTATACTCTTATTAGGAATTCTACTGTGAGCAGAAGGTCAACGCTTTTTGGACAAAGGGGTAGTTTTACCGGAGCAATTCGTAAGTTACTTGAACCGTTTTCGAAACCCCCCCCCCCCCCACACCACAAGGCGTATTATATATGTATATATATATATATATATATATACATATATTCCGAGAGAGAAGAGAGGAGAGAGAGAGATACGGCTGTAAGATTTACAAGTGATTTCGAGTTGGTTAGCATCATGATTATTCTCTAGAGTCAAGTCTCGGTCACACCTAAGCGATAACGAAATGAAATTTAAGTTCCGTGGGTCACACATTAACATTAACTATAACGATATATGATATATTATCCTCCAAAAACTATACAATAATATGTAAGGACCAATCAGGACAATGTTTACATCTGACGTGAATGCAGGGTACATTTTCTCGCAAAAATGGATGACCTCGGAGAAATGCTTATCAACAAAGTGCAGAATAATGACTCATTGTATGACAAGAAGAACCCCATGTCCATGGACAATGTGTGACCTTCCTCTGTAGATATCCTACCAGTTCCAAAATCTGCAGGAACTGGGGTTTCAGACATCCTGAAGTAATCGAAGAGTTTGTCTTCATGGGAAGATAGTTGCTGACCAGCCGGTGGAATTCACCGAGCTCCTCTGTTCCTTGTAAGGTTTCGTTGACCAAGATTCTTCTTTGCCTTTTTCTCTTCATCCTTCTGCACATCAAAAGCATCAGCAGCCACTCTTCATCACTGTCTGTCATTGTTGTTGATTGAGGAGCTATGTGTACTCCTAAGACTGCGTATGTGACACAAACACTATATACAATTTGACAGTATAAAACCAGGCTAGCAGAGCTAAAGGACGTTACATGGTTTTCCCGCGCAACATAAATGTATACATGCAACGATTAGCTATAAATACAACTCATTTACGTAAGTGTCATCGATATCGTAGCTGGGTGTCGTTGTAGTGTGGCTGCTACATTAGGAACGATTCTATAGTTATCGCTGTAGTTTATCATTATTGCTTAGGTGTGACCGAGGCTGTAAGGCAAATATGTCACCAAAACAGGACTAGCATTGTTCTAAACAGGTGGCAAAAAGCCTACAGTGGACTAACAACTCCTTCCTTATGACTGTTTTCGAACCTCTGGACAGACAATCAGTTTCCATGGCCTAGGTGGCTAGGGTGTCCAAATATTAAGCGGAAGGCCCGGGTTCGAATTTTCACTGTTTTGGGGAGGATTTAGAGGCATTTTTCAACTCATTACAAATTCATATATAAATATATATATATATATATATATATATATATATATATATATATATATATAGCCTATGCGAGTGTATCTGTGTCAGTGTAACCTTATGTCTGCTTTCCGCCATCCTGTGGATACTTTCGTTTACTAGCTAGATAGTTATGGCTAATTACCTGTAAATAATTTGTATTACTTTTGACGAGGAAACGAAACAGTTCTGAACCAGAGCAACAATCTATGTATACGTTAAACATGCATTCAAATTCATTTGAGTATACGTGTCAAGAGAAGTATAAAATGGTTTAGTAAATGTTACACTATGTAATGAAAGACAAAAGTTAATCACATAAGCCTATATCACTGAATTCTCTTTGCTGTTACTAAATGTATTAACTTTCAGAGAGAATACATCTTGGAGATACTAAAAGGCGAAGCATTGCAAACCATAAGAAGAGATCTCCCAAAGATGTGACACTGATTGCTAAACTCGCTGGTGATGGTATCATTACGACATGGACAGCGAAAGCTGTATCAACTCCGTCTAATGATCCACAGTTTGTTGCCAGAACCGTCACGGGTATGTTATAGTCTTTGAGAGAATTAATTAGTCTCATTATCCATCAGGGACAATCGCATCATTCTTTGGTTGCCTTCCGTCTCGGGCATTTCCAGAAGGAGAAAGCCATATCGCAGATAACTAAGTGCCAGGTTATCAAAAATACATATAGGGAAATGTCTATGGTCTGCTAATAGGGCCACTGGGTTGCAGATGACAAGGGCCTCCAAAAGGGCTATGGCTTTTCGTGAACATATCTGGTCGAGAAAAACCAACTTTCTAACTTGTGGTAGAGCCTGCATAACCTAATTAATGGGACGGTTGATAAGTATGAAGCTTCTTAAAAAGCTTGTCAGGATTCTTATCTAACATTGAGATAAGGAGCTAGCTCTCACACCATGGAGGCCTCAATGAAGAATAATTAAAGTGTTGGGTGTTATTTTAGTCTACAAATATCTGAAATATTCCATCGTATTATTTTCGCCATGACCAGATTTTATCCTTCTATCTTTCTATTTATGTTAAATACACGCTCATTATATGTTTATTGTTCTATCCATACCTTTTTCTTTAAGTTATTCTTGTAATCAATTGTCTGTGCTGATCTATTAAACTCTTTCTTTCTAGTGGTGTACGTCACTGATCGATACTATAATTAATTAACTTTTGTGGTTTAAATCATGGAGACTGATTAGCGGTTATGTTTCATTGATTTTGAAAGCGATTGTTTACATGTTAGAAAAATCTATTCCAAGTACACAAAACTGTAGATAATTAGCTCGACTTCACTCACTTGCAGTTTACAATCTAAACGTACACATATACAGTTGTAAATGAGCTAACCTGTAACTCACAAAAGCCTTGTTGCAATGTTTCAATGCAAATCTTGCAGACACTTCTGTTTCAGTCTGTTTTAAGTCGAAATAAATAAGAGCCACACACATCATTAAATGTTATGTTTAACTGCGCTGGAAATTTGATTTATATTCATGTTTATGAAAAGTCATGTTTTCTTGGGGTTCTTTTTTGGTTTAACAGACAGTGCGCAAATGACTGACTTGTATAACTTCCAGTCCTGTGCAGCCTATCTCAGCAGTTTGGAGAAAAACACAAATCTGGTGAACTTCTTTGGAGCTGCCGTTGATAATGGTAAAAGTGAAAGTTTTAACAAATTGAGCGCCTGTTTGTAACTGCATTCAATATGATATGTTACAAGTTTCACACCTCTTTCAGGAATACCATATTTACTTCCCGTAAAGCGTTCATGCGTAAACATACGCTTTTACCACGTTTCATAACGAACCCTCCTTTTTCGGAGAACTTAAGTTACATTTTTACTTTCGGTTGGGTGAATGCCCTGTACTAGGCAAGCAAAAATTCAATATTTATAATCTCAATTTAAAAAATTTCCATCTATAGTAACACAAGTACTGACTGTTGTAAGAAAAATAGTAGTATATGGAAAATAGTTTGCGCTAAGTAGCTAAACATTTCCATCTATGGTAACACAAGTACTGACTGTTGTAAGGAAAAGAGTAGTATATGTAAAATATTTTGCACTAAGTTATGACCAAATACAAAGATTTTTTTATTTTAGAAAAACATTACCTTTTCATTTAACAACAAACAAACATCTAACAAGTGAACTATCTACCGAGTTATACCTACTTATATAAAATCCATTAGAAGTGTAGATCCCACCAGAGCAAACACTGTTACGGTTTAAGAGAGCTTCCTATCCCAAATTTATATCATAGATATGTCAATTTGTTTCGTGTGGGTTTGTTTTCGTGTAGCTTTTTACTGAAAAACTAATTGTTAGGCCAACTTTTGTAATTGCTATTTCAAACACAGTTCCATACTACATATACCAAGAGCACGTGCAATGTGGATCAATGAGAGATTATCTTATGATGACATATCGACAAGAGCGTTCATCGCGTTGTGATATTTTTGCTGATGATCAGAGGATTTTCCGGACAAGGGACCGACGTTCATTGTTAATTTCATTCGCTAAAAGGGTAGCTAATGGTATGGCGTTCCTCGAGAGCAAGAAAGTAAGTGATCATCGGTGTAGCAATTTATATTATCAACTCTAGTTTCTCTTTTGACAAAAACAAAATTATGGAGTTTTATTTTGTACGTTTAATAAGTCGTAATCTTGCTTAATATTGCCAATTGATCAGTGTACAGTTAGGCTATTGATATGTGTACAGTTAGGCTGTTTATATGTGCACAGTTAGTCTACTGATCTGTGTACAGTTAGGCTATTGATTTCAGTTATAAGCTCTACTATATGTAATCCTCAAGTTTTGTCTAACTTAATTGAAACATTAACATTTTGGGTTTCAGCTGTATGTAGAATTCTTGCAACTATCTGGGCTCTCTTAATTCAACTCTTGGATATCCCTTAAATGATGTGTTTATTGTGGAAAGACACATTGATTTGAATCCATGTTGTTTTTAATGTATTTTCTTTGATCAACAGAAACATTTACAAACATTTACAAAATGTACTTTCTTGTGCTTATTTAAGACAGGTAGAACAACAGTAGTATAAATATTAGTGGAACCAGTTAACTTAACAAAATGTTACAATGTTTACATAACGTTTCTATTGATCCCACGTCCAAATAAAAAACTGTTTTCACTTCTAAAATAATTTTGAAATGGAAACTTAGAAGAAAGACTGGAGATAAAGAATTGTCGACCAAATATATAAGGTTCCGCATTCAAATATGAATGATTTACTAATATATCAAATCACAAATAAATGCTCTCTGATCACAACAGATTAATTACAGAAAACAAAAAAAAGATTATATATCATTTCATATATTGTAGATGGACAAAATTACCTTTCAAGAAATTATATTATTTGTTATTGTTTTGAAGCAATCATATTACTTTCAATTCTTGCCGAAACTGTATTTTTCAGTTTAGACACCCTGGACTTTCTGCTCGAAAAGTACTGTTAACTCCCGCTGGAAATTGCAAACTCTACGACTTTTGGCCGAGACGTCTAACATCCCACAGGGTTAAACAGATTCTCTGCAAGGTAAGTAACACAAACGGCAGTGAATAACATTAACATTATTTCAAGGGGCACTTAAATGAGCTTTTAGCATTTACCTACATCTTTGAATGATGTAATGGTATACTTTTTTATACGTGCGTTGTGATAAAAAACTTTCCCTCTGATACTTAAATTGCAACAACAAAATCGATATTTTCTACCATAGTTATTGTCTGGTACAGTGCTAGTGCCTTCCTTCTGTATAAAACCGCCCCATTGAGTGAAATGTATTTTGTCTCAGAGTGTATCACCATAGCTGGTATCTTTTGTCCAATAGCTGAGCACAGATTTATTGACAAATAATTTGTTTTTTCCCAGATCTCATACAAATTATCCCAGACGTTTGTCAAATGGGATGGGGGTTTTAATTCAGATTACATAATTGTGCATGGTTTTTATAATTTGTCTTTGCCCACAACATGTAAACTCCCATAAACCATCTCAGACGTTTGGCAAATGGGATGGGGGATTGAATTTAGATTTATATAATTGTGGATGGAACTGATAATTGTTCGTTTTGGTCATTTCTTTCAGCTGTTCCAATTAAATTTATGATCACGCTACAAGTTTTTACAGTCTGCATCAAATATTCTTAAGAATTCTTTCTTCAGAAAGCTTTGAGAGTTCAATTGATTGCATGTGGCAAACATTGTGTTATTAAAAATTGCGTCAGTGGAATTAGCCATGCTTTAGTCATTAGGTTAGTTGAAACTATTACACAATCGTTCGATTGGAGGTTTATGAGTTGTTTAGGTTTTTGTTTTCTCTGAGAGCCCTTTTCTTTTCTGTTTCGACTCAGATAATCTAACATAATGTAAATGTTTTGTAGGCCTAGGGTAAGGCGTGGATTTTGTTTTTGCAGTAACGCTTAACGCTAGTATTAATTTCTGTAATCTACCGGGAATTAGGATACAGTAATTAAAGTCCATTCAGGAGGAGTTCGCTAAGCAGGAGGGAAAGGGATTATCACATTGATCAAGCTCTTCTTACATGTAAGGATAAAATGCACCCACTCATCATTATTCATATACAGTTTCTACTGTCATTTATAAAGAAGAAGAAGACAGAACTGCCTTATTTTATCTGAATGGAATCGAATCCCTTTACGGATATACTAAGGAAACTAATATTCTTGAAAGATAATGTGTTCAACTTTCAAACAATATGATTAGCAACAAAAAACAAAGAATAAACAAACACGATGCTGAAACTCATACCACCAACAACCACCAACAATGCAAGGAGGAGTAGGAATAACACCTGCAGTAGAAACAATATGATTAGCAACAACAAAGAAGAATAAACAATAAAGATGATGGAACTAATAACACCACCAACTACCAACAATTCAATGAGTAGGAAGAACAATATCATTATAAACAATATGATTAGCAACAACAAACAAAAATGAACAATAAAGATGATGGAACCAATAACACCAACAACCACCAACAATGCAATGAGTAGGAAGAACAATATCATTATAAACAATATGATTAGCAACAACAAACAGGAATGAACAATAAAGATGATGGAACCAATAACAACAGCAACCACCAACAATGCAATGAGTAGGAAGAACAACAGCATTATAAACAATATGATTAGCAACAGCAAACAAGAATTAACAATAAAGATGATGGAACCAATAACACCAACAACCACCAACAATGCAAGGAGGAGTAGGAAAATCACATGCAGTAGAAACAATATGATTAACAACAGCAAACAAGAATAAACAATAAAATGATGGAACTAATAATACCATCAACACCAACAATGCAAGGAGGAGTAGGTAAATCACCTGCAGTAGAAACAATATGAGTAGCAAAAACTTACAAGAATAAACAATTAAGATGATGGAACCAATAACACCAACAACCACCAACAATGCAAGGAGGAGTAGGTAAAACACCTGCAGTAGAAACAATATGATTAGCAACAACGCCTAACAGCAATATTCATCATCAAAGCAATGAGAGTAGTATGAACAAAAACCAATATTGTTGTCAAGCGATCTGCAAAACCCAGCTTCCATAAGCCTAATAAAAGGAAACGTTCAGGAAATTGTTAACTTTTTGTATGTAGAGGAAATGAAGCCAAGCTCTTCATTGCACATATCAAGTGTTGTTATAGTAAAGGATTTGACCTTCGTTACCGTAATAGAGAAACTGAAAGTATAGTTATAAAACAAGTTATCATACACAACTTTAGGCGAGTTGTAATAAACAAGTTTTTTTGAAGTAAGTTTCCTTAATGAGGCTCCAAACTAAGAGCACACTTGATTTAAGAATGAAAGCTGTGTCACTACAAATAATCGACATAATGGTAATTAACAGAGCGTGTGGCGTTATCTATGCACTAATCGTACGCAATACAATACATCGTTTGAGAATTTCTCTCTTTATTGGTCGGGCTATCTCTTCAGCTATATCTGTTACCAATTAGATGTTTCAAAGTGACATAATTAAAAATCATATATTTTTTAAGTGATTAAACCACAGAGAGGACAAGTAGTAAATGCAACTTTTAAGACAAACGGATGATGGCTACAGGTCAAGTAACACCATCAACTTAACATAACGTAACAATAATACAGTTGGGGTGGGGAAGGGGGTAGGAGTGGGTTCAAACCTTAACTTGAAATGGCTTAATATAATTTGTTAAACAACTTACATAAGATTGTACCACATGCAGTTTCAATGCACTAATTTACGTTCCATGTATATAACATTATCAATAAGTCTTAAGAGAGAGAGAGGAGAAGGTGGAGAGAGGTGGAGAGAGGTGCAGACAGACAGGTGGGTAGAGAGAGGGGGCAGATAGAGAGAGAAAGCGGTTTGGATGTGGTTGCTTCTATCAATGAACATTAGCACTACCGCCTCCGAATACAGCTGAAATATTTCTTAAGAAACGTCACCACAGATAGAGCAAAGAAAGAACAAGCAAACACATATAAACAAACTTTATCGACTCTCTTCCCTAGTCTAATACATTTTCATTGTAATATAATACCGATTACTGTTTATCTTCAAATATGGTATGAGCGCCACCATTTCATACTTAGTCCAATACATTTTCACCGTAGCCATGTAGTGATGACTTCAAGGGAAGTATCACGATCGTTAATTCGTAAGAGAAATTAGGTACTGCACATGTTTCGGTTGAAGTTATTGGGCGATTCATGTATTATGTACAGATATTACACATGATCTTAGCCTATAGTCCCCCTTTGCCCTTAAACATAAATAATTAAATTCCTTTTTGCGGTTCTGACTGTCCAAGTATTTTTTCTAGACAGAGAGGAATGTTTCAATTTCACAATAAAGAAAGTGGATTGATTCTGGTTTAAGCTTGATATTTTGGCAGTTTTTTTTAATTTATTTTTTAACGTATTTCTGAACAAGATATGATGGAGTTTTATATCAAAACACTGTTTTTGCTTGGACTGCAACCGTGAAGTGAAATCATATGTGTATATTTAATAATAAAATACCGATTACTTTTTATTTTTAAATATGGGAATGAGCGCCACCATTTAAATACAAATGGAAACAATTTATGTTTGAAAAGCATTCCAAATTAATTACACTTAATGACATTTTTTCGATTTCTTTATGATTGTTTATTCATTGTTTTAATTTATCTATTTATTTCCTTTTGGCCTCCAAGAAACCAAAACCAGTGGCATGGCTCGCACCGGAAATACTTTTCCTAGATGAATACGTCGATCGTTCTGATTCGTGGTCATACGGTGTCCTTCTCTGGGAAATATTTTCTCTCGGTTAGTCAAATACGTTTCTGTATACAGGGACGGATCCATAGTTTAACAAATGAGGGGTGTGATCCTTGGGTCGTTGAACCGACTTCCCACTTGGTCGAGTGGGGTGGGGGCGAGAAGAACATCCTCAACCTAGTCTGAATGCAAGTTTGTGTTATTTACTGTCTTCCGAATTTGAAAGTGAGGTTGAAAAAGAGGAGAACATGTAAGCATATCAAGAGCATTTAAATTTACCTCCAAACCCGTCCTAGAATGGAGAGGGCGGTATACAAACATCACATAACAATCTGCCCCAAGAAATCATTAGAGCAAATACTATTTTCAAAATGACATATTTTCTATCATAGGTGAGACACCTCATGTGGGTAAAACGTGCGATGAGATTGAGGCATTCTTACGAGCTAATGATAACCTTAGTCAGCCTCTCTCTTGTCCAGAAGGATGGTGAGTTTAGCAAGTGAATTTATATCTTAAACATTTGATATCTTGTTGAGACGTAAACCTTTATTATGTTTGGTTAGATATTGAAATTGAGATTCATAAAAACGCACATCACCTTTTAGTGTTGTATAGCACGATAATACTTGAACCATTTGTAGTGTAGATACCGCCCCATCTAAGATTAAGCTTAATTTACATGTTAGGGTCGATTGAAAATTACGATTGCAACTGAGGCATTTGAAAGACTGGTCCAATTTTTAACTCGGTTCAACCCCTCCAAGACCCCATCCTCATTCTCCCACCCCCTCTCCCCATTCCCCGTGAATGTACCAACAGTTATGGTTTTCGTATGTCACAAATATGATACATAAAGTAGGCATGATTCTCAATATTGATAATGCGTGAACGTTTTATTAAACAAAACTCATTGAGACGGCGTTCAAAAATGTTTTGATAAACTTTGCCTTGTCAGTGTTCGATTGATGGTTTCGCTCACAATATAGATGTTTGATTTTTCTTTTCTTTTTCTGTTTGATACAGGTACGGATTGATGTTGTCAGCTTGGGACAGACGTCCTAGAAATAGACCATCATTTCAACAAATTAAAGAAGACATTGTTTCTATTGCAGGACATGCGGTAGGTCAGGTTTGTTGAAGTAAACATTAATGTGTCATTGAAAACATCGCAATAGTTCATGTATTATGAGAGAAGAGCCACCAGCATTGTGACTAACGAGACTGTAAATATATTGATTTTGATTCTAGAAATTGGTAGCTGGCAGGAGCGATCCGGGACATATAAAGAGTGTGTGTGGTTTTTGAGTTATTGAAACCTTTCAAGGGGAGGTCTGCGGGTCCGCGAGAAAAAAAAATTTTGGCATGAAATAATTCATTCTGATTCATATCTAAGACTATTCTTTACGTCAATAATTAGGTCTACACAAAAGGTTGCTCGGGGGGGGGTTACAAATCGGGGCACCATGTGCCAATTGGGGGACGGGTATAAATACGGAATAAAGAAGAAGTATTCTCATTTTCATAACAGTTTGAGACTGATAATTGTCCACGGGTCCCTGACTGGCTTTCAACGCAGTTAATTTTACAGATTTACAATAATTTCCACATTTTCATCAACAATAAAAGCTTTTGTGGACAACTTTACATATGAACCCACTCCTAATGATCCACAATTTAATTCATTCTTTCTGTCTTTAAAATGTTTTTGCTTTCAGGATGGCAACGGGGAAAATTTGACAGTTGAAGACGAAACTGGCAACTACATCGAAGTACGTCCATTTTGATCTGGAGAAATACAATAAAAAAAAAAGAAAGAATGCATAACACGTAACAGATGAATGAAAATCCAGCTGACTGATCAACTCTGTTTAGGTAAAGTCTAGCTAGGACGTTTAATGTTTAGGAGGCGCCGCCTACCTAAGCCCACGTCTTTAATATTCAAGTAATGCGCATGAGCAGTAGCAGCGTGATGCTGCTCGCCATATAGTACCATGTGGTGATGACACACATCGAACACACTGTTAATTATCACTGCAGAAAAGGGTACCAATGCCGTAAAGAGATCCAGATTCTCTTGAACATGTGATAATTTTATTTTTTATGAAGTTTTCCATTTTGAAATTGAAGTATTAAGTTAGAGTAGTCCTTACATATGTTTTTCAATTACATAAATTAACACTTCATTTGTATTGTAACCTTTCACTTTATCTTCTTTGATGGTGCGTTGAAACACTGTCACACCAAATCTGTGCATTCTTCTAACACCATCGCAGATATAAAAGAAGTCTTATTTTTCTCACTACATTGACACATGGGTAGAGGTTCTATCCTTTTGTTTTCATTATGTTTCAGAGTAGCTCTATGTATAATAATTTTTTTTTTAATTAGACAATTTTCCAATTCACATTCAATTTCCAATTCCTCATATCATTGCGAAGTCAAACCTTGTCGATTCCTGTGTGAGATGTTTTATAACACCAATTATTTCTTGTTACCCTTTCAATGTAACAAAAAATTTCAAAATGAAATTATCTGAAACAACATGGATCGAAGACAATGCGAAGATCGAAGACAAGTACACAATATGATTTGTTTATCATTTTATTTGCTTTTAGCAAACTAAAAATGAAATAAAGAATAGAAAGAAAGTAAGTAAGAAAAAATTGAGGGAAAAGTACAAAAGATGGTCATAATGTTTCCCACTCACATCAATTTACAAATTTACAAAAAATGTATAATACCAAAGAATAACTAATGGTTAGCTTTTGAGGTCGAAATTTCGACTGATATTTCCAGAAAATTTATGTGGAGGAGTACGTGGGAGGGGGGGGTCAGTAACACATGGGGAAATATATTCATGTAAAATAACACAAATAGAGATAATGTGGCTGTTTACAAGTTCAATTACCTTCTCCTTTGTCAAAACATTCCATTTTTGTTTGGCTAAAGAAATAAACTCGAGAGGGCTAAAGTAATTGATGAACAGAGATTCGGAGACAGAAATGCTGTTTCAATTAGGATAACATAATTAAGCTTTCATTTCAAATAATGAAGAGAAAAGTAACAAATAATGAGATCCGTAGTTTGCATATAATTAATAATAATTAATTAGTTAGTAAGAGGGATATTCTTAATTAACAATAGTCATTATTAAACTTCCTTTGTAATAAATGTATAAAGGTAACAGCAGAACCTAACATGAGTGTCTTTGTTGTGGTCAATTTTTCAATTTGCATAAGACTCTGTATTTGGGTGGTAAAATTCCTGCATATTTGTAACCAAATGCAAAAAGCTGCTTTCAGAGAAATCAAACATTCTTGATGGACCAGCATGATGTTCCGGGCAATGATATTTCTCTCCTATTCCAGATCATTATTAGAGGTTCTACCCTTATCAGTGTAGCTTATCTGACCATGATTAGTAGTAAGTTAACTTAAAACAAAAGACATATGCCTTCAGACAGAGGCAGGGGTTCTCAAATAAATTTCTCCAAGGACCAGAAGAAACAAAAACATTGGTGGGAGCGCATGACTAGAGAGAGCCAATGTCTCACTGTCTCAATGCCATGAGTTACTGTAAACCACATGGTCCACAAATCCAATGAGTGCAGGATTGAGCATTGCACAAGTTAGGCCGGTAGTTACTGTAAACCACACGGTCCACATATCCAATGAGTGCAGGATTGTGCAATGTATAAGTACGGTCGGTAGTCAAATGTAAACCACACTGTCTACATATCCAATGAGTGCAGGATTGTGTAATGTATAAGTTAGGCTCGTAGTTACTGTAAGCCACACGGTCCATATATCCAATGAGTGCAGGATTGAGCATTGCACAAATTAGGCCAGTAGTTACTGTAAACCACACGGTCCACATATCCAATGAGTGCAGGATTTTGGGTCGTATTCCCCTTTTCTTTATGACCAGATTTTAAGTTGTTTGGCAGCCTATTTAAGCCAGCAGGCCACACACCTATTGGAGACCTCTTAAATAGAGTTAAACGCCTGGATGGGATATTTATTTTATTTTCTGGGAGTAACATCTTCACCTTTCATACAAATGACACAATTAGGATACATTCTTTCGAACATACTTTAAAAAAAGAAATCAGTTTTAAATAATTGTATTTCATACAATTTCTGTATTTGCCAGTGATTCGCTTAACATGCAATACGCAATATAGATTACCTATCTTTTAATCATTATCATTTGAGTGTCTAAGCACCATTAACTTCTGTAGTGAGAGTGAGTCAGCATGGCATGATTCCCTCAACGTGTAAAGAGCCTTTCTGTGTTATGGTAACGAGCAAAGAGATTTATTATAGCATTTTATGCTGTAACTTTACTACAAAGTCTTGTTAACCTCCTCTTTGTCCTCAGAAATTCTCCACTGCTACAGCTTTTATTCTCAATTTACATCTAACTTCCACAATTTCAGGAGCTGTTGGTAATGTCCCATGATCACTATCATACAGTAATATGAAAAGACTGCCTTAAAAGTCAGCTTGACATCCCTACTGTATCTTGTTGTGGCGGTTTCTGCTGCACTTTTTAAGTTTGCATATCTGTATGCTTGTAAAAACATCAGTCTGTGCATCTTTTTCCGTAAAATTCTCCTCTATTTGACCCTACTGCCTCCTGATAGCAAGCTCCACCATCTCCTCCGAGACTCGTCTGGCCTCCTCCTGGTATTCCTGCATCATACTGTTCAACGTCTGGTATATCTATGACATGAGAGGAACACAGATCTTTTCAAGATGATTGTTATAAACCGTATTTTTCATTGAAACTTTCACACAATCTCCTGTTACCATTTCTGAATTGCTTAAGAAAATCAAAGTTACATGAAAAACATAGTAGGTTTACAAATTATGACACAGAACTAAAGAAGAAAAAAACATAGAAATATGAGATTTGAATTGCTGATCCATAATTATATTCCAGATCATAGTTTTTTAAATTTTTTGACATCATCCATATTGTTTGTTTGGATTTTTTTATCAATATCGACTACCCAAAAAATTGATATAAAGCTTTAAATAAAACTTAAAATGCCTACTAATTCCTTACCTCTAACAAGCCATGGTCTTTGGTATGTTGCAGAGCTAGTAGTATATGATCAAGAGAACTGTACGGAAGCCAAACACTAGGCTCGGTCGATCTCAACGGCGCCTGAAAACAGACATAAAAAATGGCATAAACATCTATCAAATGATGAGCAGATACCATTGTAAGAGAGTTACTTGAATCCATGGACCAGATTTGTAACAGGGTCACTTAAATTTAATGTGGAGTCATAGCCTGTGACTTGCCTGACAAGAATCTAATGAACGTAGGCAGTATCAGGTCAGGCAGCCCAGGGCCAATTGTAAATAGTGCCAGGTTTAATCCAATTAACAGCTTCTGCTCAGATTCGGTTTTCTTTTAAAACCTGAAAGACTTTCACTGCAAAAGGGAGAATTCTTGGCTTGCTCCTACATGAACAGTTTCAGTTTATTTATTTCCAGTATAAATATAAATATTTATATATATATATATATATATATATATATACTATTTACTATATACAAGCAAGTTACTAACAATGCCATAGCTACAGTAGTTAGACATTGAAAACAAAATCTCTCAGATGCTGGGTTTCACAAGATGCCACGTTATATCCCAGAGATCGTTATCTAGATTGTGAGTTTAACACAGGGAACATTTCAATCACTTACAGACACTTTCAACCAGAAAATGTAACCAGGAGAGAATCTTGGTAAAGAACAACTCTTGACTTTAATAAAATTAATAATAAATAAGTTCTTAATATAGTGCCAAATACCAAAAGGCCTCTAGGCGCTTTACAAAACTTTAAAAAAAAATTAAAAAAATAAAAAGACAGAGAAATCAAAGGAATAAAAAGTCTAGAAAACACATTAACGAAAATTAAACAGTATGTAAAATGTATTTACATACTGTACAGTATGTTAAACAGTATTGTAGAATTTTCGACTAGTGTAAGCCCATCTGTATCTGCCACATACACACATATATTTCTACTTGGTGTCACACAATAAATGCCTTGAAGGACCATGATGATATTCATCAGAAGGAAAGGGACATATCAATCACCTACACCTAGCTACAGAGAAATTACTGCAGATAAGAATACAATCTCAAATGGAAGAGAGACTCCCCTTCCCAACACTACCTCCTACTGCTCACACTCTCCCTCCTCCCCCCCCCCTCCCCCAATACAACCTATCCTACATCCTAAGCATTTTTTTATACCCAAAACACTCTAGAAAGTTGACTCACCTTTAGGCCAAAATCTTGGAATCCATCCCCAAGCTCTCCTCTGACTGCTTGGATGAGCTCAATGGCTAAAAGAGCCGCCTCTTCCAGTTTATCGTACGAGATGTAAAGACGGAGGAGAGCGGGATAATCAATTTGCTGCGAGGAAAAAATGATACCAAAAGAAAAGCTGAGTAATGTGTATCAAGAAGAACATTTCAGGGGTTAGAAAGGAGGGTGCTGTGTTTGCTGCGTCATGAGAGGTAAGTTTATGATATCATATTAGAAATGAAACCAGCTACTATACTTGTAGAGTTCTCAGCCCCTCCTAATGGATTAATTGACACTGATGATGGAGACGTCCCTCCCATATCCTAGGCTACTTCCAACTACCTAGTAGGCCATCTCCTATGCTTCATCCAACTACCCAGCCGGCCCATCTCCTAGGCTACATCCAACTACCTAGCCGGCCCATCTCCTAGGCTACATCCTACTACCGAGCCCTCCCATATCCTAGGCTACTTCCAACTACCTAGTAGGCCATCTCCTATGCTTCATCCAACTACCTAGCCGGCCCATCTCCTAGGCTACATCCAACTACCTAGCCGGCCCATCTCCTAGGCTACATCTAACTACCTAGCCGGCCCATCTCCTAGGCTACATCCAACTACCTACCCGGCCCATCTCTTAGGCTACATCCAACTACCTACCCGGCCCATCTCTTAGGCTACATCCAACTACCTAGCAGGCCCATCTCCTAGGCTACATCCAACTACCTAGCCGGCCTATCTCCTAGGCTACATCCAACTACCTAGCCGGCCCATCTCCTAGGCTACATCAAACTACCTAGCCGGCCCATCTCCTAAGCTTCATCCAACTACCCAGCCGGCCCATCTCCTAGGCTACCTCCAACTACCTAGCCGGCCCATCTCCTAGGTTACATCCAACTACCTAGCAGGCCAATTTCCTAGGCTCCATCCTACTACCTAGCCTGCCCATCTCCTAGGCTACATCAAACTACCTAGCCGGCCCATCTCCTAAGCTTCATCCAACTACCCAGCCGGCCCATCTCCTAGGTTACATCCAACTACCTAGCTGGCCCATCTCCTAGGCTACATCCTACTACCGAGCCCTCCCATCTCCTAGGCTACATCCAACTAGCCAGACGGCCCATCTCCTAGGCTACATCCAACTACCCAGCCGGCCCATCTCCTAGGTTACATCCAACTACCTAGCCGGCCCATCTCCTAGGCTACATCCTACTACCGAGCCCTCCCATCTCCTAGGCTACATCCAACTAGCCAGACGGCCCATCTCCTAGGCTACATCAAACTACCTAGCCGGCCCATCTCCTAAGCTTCATCCAACTACCCAGCCGGCCCATCTCCTAGGCTACATCCAACTACCTAGCCGGCCCATCTCCTAGGCTACATCCTACTACCGAGCCCTCCCATCTCCTAGGCTACATCCAACTAGCCAGACGGCCCATCTCCTAGGCTACATCAAACTACCTAGCCGGCCCATCTCCTAAGCTTCATCCAACTACCCAGCCGGCCAATTTCCTAGGCTACATCCAGATACCCAGCCGGCCCATCTCCTAGGCTACATAAAACTACCTAGCCGGCCCATCTCCTAGGCTACATCCAACTACCTAGCCGGCCCATCTCCTAAGCTTCATCCAACTACCCAGCCGGCCCATCTCCTAGGCTACATCCAACTACCTAGCCGGCCCATCTCCTAGGTTACATCCAACTACCTAGCAGGCCAATTTCCTAGGCTCCATCCTACTACCTAGCCTGCCCATCTCCTAGGCTACATCAAACTACCTAGCCGGCCCATCTCCTAAGCTTCATCCAACTACCCAGCCGGCCCATCTCCTAGGTTACATCCAACTACCTAGCCGGCCCATCTCCTAGGCTACATCCTACTACCGAGCCCTCCCATCTCCTAGGCTACATCCAACTAGCCAGACGGCCCATCTCCTAGGCTACATCAAACTACCTAGCCGGCCCATCTCCTAAGCTTCATCCAACTACCCAGCCGGCCCATCTCCTAGGCTACATCCAACTACCTAGCCGGCCCATCTCCTAGGCTACATCCTACTACCGAGCCCTCCCATCTCCTAGGCTACATCCAACTAGCCAGACGGCCCATCTCCTAGGCTACATCAAACTACCTAGCCGGCCCATCTCCTAAGCTTCATCCAACTACCCAGCCGGCCAATTTCCTAGGCTACATCCTACTACCGAGCCCTCCCATCTCCTAGGCTACATCCAACTAGCCAGACGGCCCATCTCCTAGGCTACATCAAACTACCTAGCCGGCCCATCTCCTAAGCTTCATCCAACTACCCAGCCGGCCAATTTCCTAGGCTACATCCAGATACCCAGCCGGCCCATCTCCTAGGCTACATAAAACTACCTAGCCGGCCCATCTCCTAGGCTACATCCAACTACCTAGCCGGCCCATCTCCTAAGCTTCATCCAACTACCCAGCCGGCCCATCTCCTAGGCTACATCCAACTACCTAGCCGGCCCATCTCCTAGGTTACATCCAACTACCTAGCAGGCCAATTTCCTAGGCTCCATCCTACTACCTAGCCTGCCCATCTCCTAGGCTACATCAAACTACCTAGCCGGCCCATCTCCTAAGCTTCATCCAACTACCCAGCCGGCCCATCTCCTAGGTTACATCCAACTACCTAGCCGGCCCATCTCCTAGGCTACATCCTACTACCGAGCCCTCCCATCTCCTAGGCTACATCCAACTAGCCAGACGGCCCATCTCCTAGGCTACATCAAACTACCTAGCCGGCCCATCTCCTAAGCTTCATCCAACTACCCAGCCGGCCCATCTCCTAGGCTACATCCAACTACCTAGCCGGCCCATCTCCTAGGCTACATCCTACTACCGAGCCCTCCCATCTCCTAGGCTACATCCAACTAGCCAGACGGCCCATCTCCTAGGCTACATCAAACTACCTAGCCGGCCCATCTCCTAAGCTTCATCCAACTACCCAGCCGGCCAATTTCCTAGGCTACATCCAGATACCCAGCCGGCCCATCTCCTAGGCTACATAAAACTACCCAGACGGCCCATCTCCTAGGCTACATCCTACTACCGAGCCCTCCCATCTCCTAGGCTACATCCAACTACCTAGCCCGCCCATCTCCTAGGCTACATCCAACTACCTAGCTAGCCCATCTCCTAGGCTACATCCTACAACCTAGTCAGGTGATTTGTGTTTCATAGCAGAGATTTGCCTGCCAATCCCACTTGATGTATGATTAAGGAATCCTAACATTTACCTCTTCAAGTTCAACATGCATGATGCAAACCACTGGTAAACTAGGTTTTAATTGTTTACTTTACATAACACAAGTTTCTAAAAGTAATTTCTCTTGCTACTAAAATAAAGCTCCAAACAACAATATTTAAATATTTACAATCACCGGCAGAGAAAAAACAGATACTAAAAGTGAGTGATAGAAGAAATTAAAATCAGGGAATTGAATTATCTTAAAAACCCATGGAAATAACTCAGAGGACAAACCTTCAAGCTTTTGATTAGCCACTGAGGGAGGCTGAAGCCGAGCGACAGCAACTTGGATGTAACCACTTTGTAATACGCGCTGTCACCGGGACGATGGTGTCTGGTCAGGTAGACCTTTAGCAGATCCCAAGCTAAATCTGCTGGACTGGAAAATATAAAACAATTATAAAATGGTCACGTGAATCTTACTCCGTCAGAGTAATTAACAAACAGAAAAGGTAGAGAAAAGCAAAAGTAAGAATTTAAAATGAACAATGAGGTGTTCAGCGCAACTTCATGCTAACGAGCGAGGAGCGACGTAAGAGTGGACAAGGTGATTGAATATCTGATGCAGTAGGATGTGGCATATGAGATTTGGAGGGGTTTAGATTGTAACTGTAAACATAACATTGTTTACACCCTTTCTTCTTATCTTCCTATTTTTGTTACCTTATTGTTCATGTATGAACTGTCAATGGTTTTCGTATCTTAAACTGTCTTCATAAAATTGTAATGTAGATTCAAAATGATTTTGACTGAAACTGGACACAGTTGTGACCAATGTTGTAGGCAAACCTGCAAAAGTGGCTGTTTTAAGGCTATATATAAATCAGCTGCCTTTCGGGCTATTTATTCATTAGATCTCCACATAACTACAAATAATGATGATGGAACATAATATTCTTTTAGTATAGCTAGACGAGGTGTCACACACTGAATCGTCATTTAGAAAAGTTGATAATACTGTAATACTTAAATAATTTAGACTGATAAAAACAGGGTGGAGATATGTAAATGATGAAACTCAAGTTACCTGGATTCTTTAGAACAGTGCAGTTTCGCTGGAGTGTTTGCAGACAACCACCTCCATGTCTTACTGTTAGCTCCTGACCGAGAAACTCTAACACATCTGGACAAACATGGACAAAGAAGTAGGTTGAAATTAACGATATGAAAATATTAATATGGAAATACTGTAACACATCTGGACAAACATGGACAAAGAAGTAGGTTGAAATTAACGATTTGAAAATATTAATATGGAAATACTGTAACACATCTGGACAAACATGGACAAAGAAGTAGGTTGAAATTAACGATTTGAAAATATTAATATGGAAATACTGTAACACATCTGGACAAACATGGACAAAGAAGAAGGTTAAAATTAATGGTATGAAAATATTCATATCGATAAACTCTAACACATCTGGACAAACATGGACAAAGAAGAAGGTTATACTATATTAAAATATTAATGTTGAACATAAAACCCACAGATATAATGTGCAACAAGAACATGAGCTACATCATTGGTCAGTTCACCTATCCATAGTGACTTTATATCTGAAAGTTTCCAGATATTGTTACCTGTCACCGAAAGCAAAAACTGGCTTTTACTGACTGTGGACAGATTTGTTTTTCTGGCACTCAACTAATCCATCACCCTACCTTTAATCCTTCAACATTTATGCTGGTAACACCCTGTCAAAGTTTGCGGTATTTATTTAGCCGACAGCTATGCGATATTTAACATAGCATTAAATGTATACACAACACCATCCAGCATACACCAGCAAACAGTCACCATGTCTAACAGGTTATGAGATGACACTTACTTTGAGGCAAGACTCTCAAAAACTGGTGTCAACTTCAGCTTGAAGCTTTGACAGACTTCAATAGCACAGTCAAAGAGACCGGCTCGGACAAGGTTTGCCACAGTTTCATCGACTGTCATGGCCGTAGCTAGAAAAGGATATAGAGTAAAAACTTAAAGAAGTGGGCCAGTTTAAAGTATTCGCACTCACAGCATTGGACAAATTATTTCTGAACTAACTGTATTACAAACATAATGACCATAAATGTAGACCATACAAGCAGGAAAGCAATGGGATAACCACAACCTCCCTTTGCTGGTTTTGATCCACTGCAGGTAACATGATCCATGACCCTGTTTTGTTCATACCTCGTCCGCGTGCATTGCTGGAGGCCCAGGTTCGAATCCTGGCGGATTATTGAAGTTGTTCCACTGTCTAGATGTTTCTTTCATATATATATATATGTTTGTGCCAAATTCTCAATTACTCTTCCCTACTGTTTTTGAAGAAGTGGCATTAAGAAGACAACAAAAAACATGTATAGAGCAGGTGTAGGTAAATGTAAACTAGTGATGAGGCCTGACATTGGGTCGTAAAGGGATCTTAATATCTTCAGAGGCCAAGCAAAACCAGGACATAGGAAAAATGCTTTCTCTTTGTTTTTCTTGTTTTTATTAATTCCTTTGTTTCTCAAGAACATGCTGTTGGTATAGAAATGTAAGGCTCTCTGAGTTGTAGACAGATTCAGCATTATAAATGAATATATAGACAGTTTTGGTGACCTGTAGTTTAAGTCCTCTGTTAACAGATTCTAAATACTATATCACTAAATCACCATATCACTATATCACTAAATCAGGGTGTGTTCACAAAAGATTGTTGACAAGACGGTGAAAGTATATCTCTTACCTGAGATGAAATCAAACTCAGAGTCAAAGTTAGCTAGCTTCCGTCTAGCGGACACCAGAAGATATTCGTTCTCAATATCGGCTAGCTCCAACACTTGAACTTCTCTGCGTGTTACTGTACATGAGGAAACACATTACGGAAAATAAATTGTATCATAACCACCAGCCACTTAATTTGCATATCATTAGCATATATAAAAGTAAACCAAAGATTTAGACTACTACAATAGTGTTTTAATCAGTTTATTGAAAATTTATTTCACTGTGAAAATGATGGAGCATCATTACAAAACCTAAAACACACTTATCCATATAGGTAGGGTACTACGGTCAATAAAACATTACACAGATGTTTCAACGGTCACTTCAATTTGCAGCTCTGTGTTGTGTGACTCTCCCCTACCATTAACTCTTGTCTTTTACACTACCACACTACTCTATAGTACTATCTATCCTAAGCTGTTCAATTCTTAAAATTAAACAAATGCCATCAAGACCTTTGAAGAAGGGATGGTTAGTACTTCAAACAGCCGTTAAAAAAATGAAGAAAAATAAAAAAGCTGTAAGAGACATGCATTACTTAAACCAGTTTAATCAGTCCAAGCTTACCCGGCATATTCCGTAAGTCACCGTCATAATCTCGTTTTGGAGAAGCGCCAGCCAGGTCTTCGGCTTTCTGCACGTGTATCAAGAATAGGGTACAATGTTTCATCCATACATATTGATGAGTTAATGGCACAGAAGATAATCAGCAAGTGTAACAAGACTAGGGGATAATGTTTCATCCATACATATTCATATTTGTGAGCATTTAGAGATTACCATTCGAAGGTAACTTCTCTGATGCCATACATGGGCCCAACATAACAGTGCAGCTGGCCAGCTTTGAAATTCCAAGTTTCCAACAAGTTGGCCTCATAATTCCTCCCCCCGTCAACCCCCCATCCCCCAACCCACTCCTTCCATTAATGTTCTGCATACACCAGAACTACAAGGTGAGTATTCTAAAATACTCACTGCTTCCACCAAGATGGCTACCGGCTTGACGATCCACTGGTACTTGGGATCAACAATCCGCAGAGTGTTGAGGGTGGCCAGATAACAGTTACACTGCTGTTGCAAGCTGTTGATTCCGGGCAGTTCAACAGCTAACCTTGAAGCATGCTCGTACATCGCACTGGCAGCTGCAAGAAAGAAACAAAAAGGTAAATGGGCTGGTTTTGAATAAAGAATGGAAGATTGCATTCAACATCTTATGCTTAGAAAACATTTTTCTTAACTATATACTAAGTTAAAGTAATAATGAAATACGGCTATATAGTGATAATCAAATCACACTTAATGATATACCTTCAACTTGACAAGACTGTGAACAATCCCAACATCACAATCTTACAATAAATTATGAAAATACTACCACAAAGATGTTTGATCAAAATAGGAAAGCAAACATATAAATCTTGTGACATGGTTATGGTTTATGGCTTAGAAATAACAATCAAACAAAACAGGCACACAAAGGAAACAGAGCAGTAATGGTTACATATTAAGAGAGCAGCCTGAGCTGGATTCAAAATGGCAGCCTTTCCTGTGAAACTCTAGAGAAGTATTAGTTGCTGTTGGCTTAGTATATTAATGGGAGGAGGGTGGGGTAGGGGGGGGGGGGGGTAATTCTGGGGCCATCTTGTTGGAAACTAGGAATTTCAAAGCTTGCCAGCTGTATTGTTATTTTAAGCCCAGGTATGGCATCAGAGAAGTTACCTTCGAGTAGTAATCTCTAAATGTATTTGTCAACGCTTAACAGTTCCCCTGTGCTTCCCACACTCAGACAGAAAGACCAACATGTAAGTTGGACAGCATGGTGGTCACACAGACATGCAGACAGACTGATAGATAGACAGACATGCTGACAGACAGACATACTGACAGATAGATAGACAGACTGACAGACAGACAGACAGAGACTGACGGACAGACTGATAGATAGACAGACTGATAGATAAACAGACAGACAGACAGACATTAGACATGTTAATTTAGTTGTTAGTGCTATTACAGTGTGGCTTTTCTTTTCATTTATCATTTATCTTACAACAAACCTTTTCTATAATTTCCTCGATGAATGTGAAATGAGTAGAGTAAGTCGTAGTAGCTGTTTCTCGTCAGGTCTACAGACCTTGCTCTCTCTTCTAAGATGGCGACCATCTTATTGCATAAAAAAATTATCATCACAATGTAAGTGTATAAAATACAGCCATTCTCGTCATATTGTTACAACGAACTGTCACAATAAGTGCTCTGTTTTTCTGATGATTAAATTCAAATCGTTTGGAAAGAGCGAACTATTATGAGACCGATGCTGACCAACACATCTAAAAGATGAACTATGAAGATATGAAAAAGTTGGACATTTGAAATGCCAATTACTGGTGTTGTGAACAAATGCCTGTAATTAACTTAAGATGAGCTATATATGATAGTGGAATAGTTGCTACTATACGATAGTTACTACTATAGGATAGTAGGATAGTTACTACTATAGGATAGTTACTACTATGGGATAGTTACAACTACAAGATAGTTACTACTACAAGATAGTTACTACCATAGGATAGTTACTACCTTAGGATAGTTGCTACTATACAATAGTTACTACTATAGGATAGTTACTACTACAAGATAGTTACAACCATAGGATAGTTACTACTACAAGATAGTTACTACTACAAGATAGTTACTACCATAGGATAGTTATACCTTAGGATATTTGCTACTATACAATAGTTACTACTATAGGATAGTTACTACTACAAGATAGTCACTACCATAGGATAGTTACTACTACAAGATAGTTACTACTACAAGATAGTTACTACCATAGGATAGTTACTACCTTAGGATAGTTGCTACTATACAATAGTTACTACTATAGGATAGTTACTACTACAAGATAGTTCCTACCATAGGATAGTTACTACCATAGGATAGTTCCTACCATAAGATAGTTGCTACTATACGATAGTTACTACTATGATCATAAAATGTAAGATCTAAAATCAACTGTTCACTTCATATCTTGAGACAATCAGCTGAGTGGTAATGATATATTAAGGATATATGCTAACATTACTCTTGACCAAGAGTTTCCAGTGAATTTGATTTTCAATAATACCAAGAAACCTCACAAGCTTCTTACCTCATCGTGAAGATCAATGTATGGCAATTCTACCAGATCCTTAGACTGTCCTCTCTCACACAGGATGACCACGAACTGACGTAAGCAGTCACGACGTCTGTAAGGAAAGAATGAAGACACAACATAACCGCATAGTGATACAGGTGAACCACAGAGGATCTGTACAATGGTTTCTGGTCATAATGTTAAATCAGGCTTAAGTAAGACAAAGTCATTTTGTGACCATAGCAACAGTTGTCTGTTTCAATCATAAGTGACATGACCATCGAGCATTAAAAGCCCTTGGACTACAATATTGCCCAAAGGCTGTGAGCTTCCTACTGTATCTTCTTCTTTCTTGTTGGAACAAGCATTTCTGCATCAGAGGGCAAGAGTACGAGAAAGAGTGTGGACAGGTATACTGTCTCCCTTCAACACCGCCCTCACAGATGTAACAAGGATACTTAACTTGTAGGGTTCTGGGTTAGCTGTCTTAGCCACAAAGGTCTTGAGAAGGTTGTCAATATGTATATCATCCATGGGTCAAACTCCATACATTCTCCCACTTCTCACCTACCCCCTACCCCCCCTCCCCCCCCCATATATTCTCCATCAGGAGAAAGGATAATTATCTTTCAGGGTCTGGGTTAGCTGCCTTGGCCAAAAAAGGCCCTGAGTGGTTGTGACTTTACGTATATCCAAGGGTCCAGGCTATATCCCCTTCTCCCAATTTTTATCCCTCACCCCTCCCATCCCCTCCTCGTCCATTCTCCAGAAGGAGTAAGGATACTTACATTTCAGGGTCTGGGTTAGCTGTAATGGCTGCATAGGCTTTGTCTTGATGTCCCAACTCCAACTCATGTTTGAATATTTTGGTCCATAATGTTGGCTGGAGGAGGAAACAAACCAAGATTTGTCAGACTAGTTGTCAGTGGGTTACATTCATATTACCATAAAAAGGGTTCATTAAACAAATAAGGGGGCCACTCTGGAGGTATTATTTGTGTACCTGTTACACAAAAACTATAAACTAACAACAATGCTACTACATTGTTTCTAGATCATGCAGATTTTTTTATGCTGAATCACACTTATTTTACCTAAGTTCATTACTTTATAATTCAACTTCAAGAGTGATCGATCTAATAATAATACTGAGGATTTATAAAGCGCAGACATATCCACTGATAAGGTGGATATGCTCAAGGCGCTTAACAATATTACCCTGGGCAACAATAACCTGTCAAACATAGAGTCAATCCCTTCACATGGCAGCAGCTAAACAGCGCCCAACTGACAGTTTATCTCACAGGTCTCCATTTATACACCTGGGTGAAATGATAAAGTGCCTTACCCGAGGACACAACGTTATGATCTGGCTAGGACTCGAACCTGCACCTAGTAAAAATTAAGGACTCGAACCTGCACCTAGTAGAATTTAATGACTCGAATCTGCACCTAGTAGCAATTACTTTGCAAAAGAAACCAACTTGAAGAATATTGAAGTCTTAAATAACCAATATTTCTTTTTCACTTACGATATTTTTATCTCCTTGCACTGCGAAGCTGAGTGCTGATTGTGAATATTCTATCACCAGGTCTGGAATAGAAAACTGCTCCAAGAGACGGATAACCTAAACACAGAGGAGGAAAAGAAGATGTCTCAAAGGTAATTAAAGGCTTCTGTAAGTTACCAGAAAAGTCATAATTGATATATTTATTTTGATGTTTCATGATATATACATTCTTTTCGATTAGTCCAAGAGATAACAGTTTACTCTGTCATCAGTCTTATATGGTTTCCCATTTTCCTGCCAGTTTTCTGTTGATTCTGGCCTTCTATAATTTTCGTTACCTTTAAATGATAAACAGTGTCCTCTCTTTTCCCCTCCAGCTCATCCGTGGGTAATATCTTCCTCATCAGAAAATCCTCTTTCGTTGCACGGTGAGCGGCCTGGGTGAAGCAGGCGACAGCTTTTTCCGGAGCTCCGAGATTCAGGTAGCTGTGACCCAGCATGAACCGTCTCGAGGCCGCATTCCATTCACACCATCTGTCTAACAGCTTGACATATTTCTAGGAGAAAGTGATACATGGGGATAAAAAACTATAAAAGCAAATGGGTGGATATGGACTTGCAAGACAGGTTTAATATAAAACTTGCTGAGAAATGTAGTCAGTAGGAACAACAAATATGGTGCTGACTGAATAGAAAACCATTTAACATCACAATGCATAAACCATACTTGCAGTAAAATTTCTCTCATGAACTTGATATTACAAAATCCCATACAAGTGGCATATGACACATAATGCGCCATTCATTACAACTGTCCATGCATCCCCAATATGTGTCATGCTCTATAAAGGCTGGACAAGATCTTTACTCACCTCAACATTTGTGTACTGGCATTTGTTCATCAGGAATTCAGGGAAAATAAAACTGGCACTTATAGGCCACCTTAGAGTAGTAAAAAGAAAACATCAGTTTAAGGAAAACATTTTTTTTTTCATTTTTTTTTTTTTTTTTTTCATTTTTTTTTTTTGAACGATGGAAATTGTGTACATCGTATATACTTAAAACAACAGCATCATAATTTTGGTAAAAGTTCCAATTTTTTTCATATTTGCCATCAGGGCAATTCAGCCAATATTTAAATCATCTATCAACAGATGAAAATAATTTTTCTACTAAACATTTTTGCATACTGATGAAATTTTAAGCACAGAGAAAATTGGCAACTATTAGTAAACATTAAATATACATCAAGTTTCAAGGATATTTCAACAGGAGGATGATAACAGCCTTAACAAGTCATTTGAAACACATCTCCGTCTGTGTGAGCATATCACAGAGCACCTACTATGACCTACGTCCTGGAGCACTTGAAGGTTAAGTGGATCAAAATATACCATCTCTGAGCCAAAACGTAGTAATGCAACTAAAAAAAATAATAATCTCAGCTAAACATATTATCGACTTTCAAACTAAAGGATACATCAGTTTGGCTAGGGTGATGATAGCGTGGTATGACAAAGAATTCCATTCTCTAAGTTGACCCTCTCCTTGTCCCAGGATAGCCCTCATATATACCCCTCCAGACCCTGCAATAAACAGCTCCACTACAGTAAGATTGTTAGCATCGCCAGGGTTGGCTCCAACTGCAGACTCTTCATAGTTAAATTCGGATATTTCAAGGGCTGCCATCTGACGAATGCTCGATTCTCTGTTTGAAGAAAGTAAAACAACAGGATTTGGAGGGACTAAACACCTCTGCAGACTAAAATAAGGTGGAAATATTAAATTTTTTCCTCCTTACATTCTGCATAGACCCCCACCCCCTCTCCCAATCCACCTCATTCTCTGGATGAAAAAAGTAAACGAGGGGAAATTGGAGGGAAGAAAAGAATAAGGTGGAATTATTAGATTTCTTCTGAAGCTCTACATAAAGCCCCTCGCCCAACCCCCTCCCCATTCACTTTATGGAAGAAAGTACACAAATCTGGTATTCGAGGGATTGCACACCACTAAAGACAATGACAAGGTGGAAATATACAATTTTCCCTCCGTGGGCTCTGTATACAACACCCCTTCCCCCCCCCCCCTCCCAATCTCACTATTGGCTGAATTCAGGTACTAGACACTTACATTGATCCTGACTGTATTGTAGTAGCTTCTCATAGGCTCCATAGGCTTAGTATACTAATGTATTGTTATCTACCTATTGGCTGAATTCAGGTACTAGACACTTACATTGATCCTGACTGTATTGTAGTAGCTTCCCACTGACTGAATCTATGCAGACTCAGGTAAGCTTGCATCAGTTTCGCTGTTTCTGGGATGAGAGTCTCCTCCAATGCTGACTGTAATTTTTTGTCACTGGACGGCTGGAACAAAAACATCATCAAACATTAAAACAAAATCCTGGTTTCACCTGACAGCTAGAACAAAACATAATGAAATATTTAAAACAAATTCCTGGTTTCACCTGGACAGCTAGAACAAAAGCATCATGAAACATTTAAACAAAATCCTGGTTTCACCTGGACGGCTAGAACAACAACATCGTGAAACATTAAAACAAAATCCTGGTTTCACCTGACAGCTAGAACAAAAAAAATTGTGTAACATTAAAACAAAATCCTGGTTTCACCTGACAGCTAGAACAAAAAAAATCGTGTAACATTAAAACAAAATCCTGGTTCACTTTCAGAAGTCTCTGAATGTAAAGCCCCCCCCCCCAAAAAAAAAAACAGCCTAGAAGGTATCAATGTTTGTGACGTAATAACATTTCTTGGCCATCGCATTTTACCTGTACATATATCTTGCTCTTCTCTTACAATGATAACAAAGTTACAGTCTCGATGTAGGGGGGACTGGGGCATGAGAGCGATCAATCATTTGGTTATTTGGGGGTTTTTTCGTGCTCAGGTTATTTCTTGGGTGAATTTTCTTAAAATGTACCATGGCTTTCAACATGAAAACTTATGTTGTCACAAGAAATAATACATATTTTCCCTATAAACCAGACCTGTGCTGACTAATACTAAGCTCCCTTGTGCAACATTTATAATATATTGACCTAATCTATTGATAGTAGGAGCTGATGAATTCAGAATGAACTGAGGTCTTTGGTCATCCATCTGGCCCCTGCAAGGAATTGGTGACATCAAAATCATTATAAAGTTCATCCCTACCCCTCAGTCTCCACAAAGATGTCTGCTTGAGAACTTGGACATGATGGATAAACAAGGAAAGTGTCTTTATTATTGATTGAATAATCGTTTACCCTCATCGCCAGTTTGTCCATAATGCTCTCCAAGAGCAGTAAGTCCACCAAGAAATGGAAGCGAGAAGCAACCAAGGAGGAAAAACCAGCTGCCAGCATCCTGGTGCTGATGTCACCAAACAGTCTCATGTCCGGCTCAGAGGAGTAAATAAAATCTATGATACATAAGAAGAAAAAACATTAAATTTGAATATCAGATTTAGGCCATGGCATCAAGCAACAATGATAATAGGAGGGGGGTGGGACACAATGTCTTGAACGCAGCCACAAGAAAATTCCAAAGGGTTTCAGATTTTAACGTGCAATATGATAATGTGAATGTTTCTTTTTATAAGAATGTATATACAATGCTGTCAGGCGATGAATTTTATTGAGTTTTTCTTTAGGGTTTGTTTCTTACCATCACTTGGTAAAAGTCCATCTGGTTTGCCTTCAGCCAAGTCTAACATTTCAAGAACGGTCTTCAGAGCTCTGCTCGGTTTGTGGAGATTTTCTAACAACAGAACTAGCTCACTCACATCAGGACTGTAATAGAGGAAAGGTTAAAGAATGGTCTAACAGCAATAACATAAACACAGAGATGTGTGAAGGCAATAACAAAACACACGGCTGTTTGAAGGCAATAACAAAACACACAGTTGTTTGAAGGCAATAACAAAACACACAGTTGTTTGAAGGCAATAACAAAACACACAGCTGTTTGAAGGCAATAACAAAACACACAGCTGTCTTAAGGCAATAACAAAACACACAGCTGTGTGCAGGCAGTAACAAAACACACAGCTGTGTACAGGCAGTAACAAAACACACAGCTGTGTACAGGCAGTAACAAAACACACAGCTGTGTGAAGGCAATAACAAAACACACAGCTGTGTGAAGGCAGTAACAAAACACACAGTTGTGTGAAGGCAGTAACAAAACACACAGCTGTGTGAAGGCAGTAACAAATCACACAGCTGTGTACAGGCAATAACAAACACACAGCTGTTTGAAGGGAATAACAAAACACACAGCTGTGTGAAGGCAGTAACAAAACACACAGCTGTGTGAAGGCAGTAACAAAACACACAGTTGTGTACAGGCAATAACAAAACACACAGCTGTTTGAAGGTAATAACATAAACTTACAGCTGTGTGCAGGCAATAACAAAACACACAGCTGTTTGAAGGCAATAACAAAACACACAGCTGTTTGTAGGTAATAACAAAAGCGCACAGCTGTGTGAAGGCATTTGGTTCATATCAGGGTCTAACAGCAATAACAAAAGCTCACAGCTGTTTTGAAGACATTCGGTTTAAATCAGGGTCTAACAGCAATAACCAAAGCTCACAGCTGTTTGAATGCATTTGGTTTAAATCAGGGTCTAACAGCAATAACCAAAGCTCACAGCTGTTTGAAGGCATTCGGTTTAAATCAGGGTCTAACAGCAATAACCAAAGCTCACAGCTGTTTGAAGACATTCGGTTTGAATCAGGGTCTACCAGCAATTACAAAAGTTCACAGCTGTTTGAAGGCATTCGGTTAATATCAGGGTCTACCAGCAATAACAAAAGCTCACAGCTGTTCGAAGACATGCGGTTTAAATCAGGGCTTCTTAATTGACTTTCCACGAGGGCCAGAAAGAAAATTATTGGGATGGAGCAAAGTGCCAGGCAGAGTCAAACTATCATGGTTACTTAGATTTTAGTAATGTGTAGGATATATAGGTACGGTGAGCAAGTCTAAGCACTAAACAGACTGCTCACCCAACTAGTGCAACATTGTGGGACATTTTGTTATTCTTTTCAATGTTTTTTTTGGGGGGAGGGAGGCAGGAGGGTGGGATTAAGATCTTCTGTGGCCTGGATTTGGCTGCCTTCACACATTAACCTGCACATTTTTTAATTGTTCTCAACTAAGTCACATTCCCATCACAGACCTGCATATCTTTCCATTGTTATCATTAAGTCACATTCATGTCACATTTACCTGCATATCTTTCCATTGTTCTCAATTAAATCACCATTTTACCTGCAGATGACTATTAATTTATCATTTAAAGAATAAATAATAAAAATAAATCATCCTTTTACCTGCAGATGATGTCTTCTGCTATACTTTTAGCAGTAACTTGTGCCAAATCTTCACTAGCAACAAGATCCTCATAGTGGTTGCCATGGCATAGTTTCCGTAGCGACCGAACACAGTTGTACAACTGCCAAACATCGTGCACCAATACAGTATCTGTCACAGAAAAAAAAAAATCCATAGACGGTGAGATGTAGCTGTTATTTGAAACACTTAGCTTTTTAACTTTAACCTTTGTTTTGGTTGTGACTTTCTGATCTGTGAAAGTTCCGGGATTATCAATGTATAACTGACCTCTACTAAACCAGTATTTTACAGATTTGAGAAATTGCTTTCTTGAACCTTTAAGAATATCTGTTTGTAAAGACACCTTCTGTGTTCATTATTTGATGTCTCAAGGGGTAGAACTATAACACAGTTAGACAGAAATTCCCGGTTGAAGTTACGATACCGGGATTCAAGTTGCAACACTACCGGTTGTGTGAAATTTGCACTACTACACAACGCTAGTTGCTAACTGCTTTTTTTTTCATTTCTATATTTTTATTTTTTATTTTCATCTTATCATTCCACACAACTGTGGTAGTCGAACACCTATTTCTTAACTACATACCAATCTACCACTGGCGAAAAATATTTGATTTATTAATATTGATATCACGATGCTGACAAGTTATATTTGTCTTTTCAAGAAGGAAAAGGAATCATCGACAAAAACGAAATTGAGTTCTTAGAGATTCTTACCATCCTCTTGGATCCAGCCATTTTCGCAGAGGTCCTCCGGTCTGCTGCCCTCTGACAGGTTTACGACATGATCGGACGGTACCAGGACAGAGACTGCATCCTACACAGACGGTAAAAATGTAGAGAGAGAGAAAGAAATACTACCTGACAGGCTGTCAACGAAAATAATTAAATCTCAAGAATTTAGAAGGATACACTCGGAGGAAGATTTGTTTAAGAGAAACACCTTTTGTTTTTGTGGATTGTGGTGGTCGAATGGAAAGACAATGTGGTTGAGATTTAAGGACTGCAGCCTGTTCGAGTTCTGGCCAGATTATTATGTTGTATCCCTGAGAAAGGCACTTTATCTCCACTGTGCCTTTCTTCGTCTAGTTATATGAATTGGGACTTGTGAGGTTGCTTGTAAATATACTTGTGTGCAGGTTTTGTTGTCCCCAACCTATGGGAAGTCCTCCGGGGAACATGTACATGTGGCGCACTGTAGCGCCATGGAGGCGACCATTTGAGCTGTGCACACCTAGGTGTGTGGGTGTGACCAGGGGTTAACTTTAGTAAAGTTGTTTGAGATGGCCTTGCCTTGTGCAAGACTGTAGGACCATTACTAAATAACAGTTTCAACTCTGCGTTGCCATGACGATAACATGGTACTTTCCAATATATTACAACAAATCAAGCTTTACAAACACTCTAGACATGATACTCTACTCAAAACAGGAAATGTACTGAACATCACAGAAGTTATTCAGGGTAAAAGTGATGTTACTGTCATGTATGGATGTATGGCCATCCGTTCCAAATTTGCTGTAAGGTTTTTTCTTCACAAAAGAGTCACAGTAACATACAAAAAATGGTGTGTGGGGGTGCTGCAAATGGAATTTGTAAACTTGGTAACTTAAATTTCTCTTTTCAAAGCCGAAGGCTGTCTTTCTCTTCTAAACTATGTACGAATTTTAATTTTACCTAAGATACAGACTTATCTGCGATCTACGATGTAACTCTAAGTATGTTAATGTCATACAGAGAACTCCATCGCCCTGTTTCATCTTGCAGCAATTATTTATCTTTAGTTTAATATAATAACTGACACGTACCTTTTTCACAATGTAAGTCAATCCTGTCGCTACATCTAACACAAGACCGCCAGGTTTATCTGCGACCTGTGGCAAAACAAAGACAAAAGTTGAAAAATGAACACAACAGGTAGAAAAATCTGTGTGTTAATACCTAGCCCTTTACTGCAACACATGTAATTTACAATCCACATTTACATCATTTACTCCCTAGATACAGTTTTTATATTACGGCCAGCTCACTGTAAGATGTCATCATTGTCATGTCTTAATCTCTTGATCAGTGAACTTTATTAAACCAATTTGAAAAGAAAATAAAACATTCCACAACATGACATACACTCATTCATAAATCTCATTGTATTTCATTGCCTTTCACAAACAGCCAACTCACAATTCCTAGCCCTCTTCTGAAGTTTTGTCAGCATCAAAAATTAGGAATGAACGATATATTTTGTTCTTGCATACTATCTAGGTATGTATTGCTAACTTTTTACTGACGTCTATTATGCATTGCTGCTTCAGTAGTAATTTCTGCAAAGATTTACACCCCTCCCCCACCACCAACCTCCCCCCCTCAACTTTAAAATGCTAAATCCACCTAAATGGATGTGGATCATCATCCAAAAGATATCCCTGAAAATGCATTCATTAGAGGGTTTGCTTACTCTCTGGTATTCCAGACAACAGGAGTAGAATCGCGCCAAGCTCTGTTCTAAGAGTTGTCTGTAATCTTCCTGGCTGACAATACCGCCCCCTATCTTCTGTTGGATTTCATTTTCAATAACTGCAGACACCTCTGCTCTGAGAGAGTTGACATCGTTGTACCAGTTACTAGCGACCGACAGCGGCAGTCCAACCGCACGACTGTAAGTCTGAGAAGAAAAGACCGTACTGACTCAAAAAAACGTGCCAATCGTGCGATCTATAATTATAGGATCAGGGAATCATTTATTCTGTCTATGAACTACATTAAAACCTAGGCCCTTTCAAGAGAGTAACAGAAATTGTTGCAGTCTTGAAAATATCTCATGATGCTTGGGCAAGAGATCATTAACATACTGTGATTCAGTTGCAGTATTAACTTAGATATGCCCTACTGTTACTGGGAGAGACCAATAACATACTCTGTTTATGTGAAGTATTAAAGACATGCCCTGATACTAGTGGCAGAGAAAACAGCATACTGTGGTTCAGTTGCAGTATTAAAGATATGCCATGATGTTACTGGGAGAGACCAATAACATACTGTGTTGATTTGTAGTATTAAAGATATCCCCCGATTCCATTCTAATACTTCAGCACCACACTACGTTCCTTCAATTCATTATTTTGAGTAGTTACTTTTAGTATTCGTAACCAGATGATTGTCCTGTGACTTGGAAGGGTTAGAGATTTTACTTACATTTAAAGCCTTAGAAATACAACTTCTTGAAAAATTTCCCGGTCTGAAGATGACATCCATATAAGCCTCCTGCAGAAAAAAGACAAAGTATTCAAAAAATGTTGTCAGAGTAATAAAAGAATTGTTATTTTTCCGAGAGTTCAACAATAAATCCCCCCCCCCCTCCCTCTTAGTTACTGGCAGCTGTAGCATGTGAACATGTAGACATACCTCAGATCTATAGCATTAGTAGAGCTAACATTTTTTTAAGGTGCTAACATTTCTACAGCATGTTCCAGTTGTATAAAGCATCATAATAATAATAATAATATCTGTAAATGTCCTACAAGAAATAAAACTGATTAATCCGTAGCATTTTGCTTCCTCTACCAGACTACCATCATCAAGCTTTATGAATTAGTAGTAAAAGTAAAGTGTAAAAGTAAGTTGGCCTGGAGTTTCTATCCTAGCAGGATCTTATTCAAAGGCTAATGACAAATTACTTGTCATTTAGCCTTTGAATAAGATCCTGCTAGTGTCAAAACATCAGACCAACTTATATGTATGTATTTTAGATCCTCCTGCAAGCAGGAACTCGCGAAGAAGCCTCATTGGCTTATCAAAGCCGCAAGCTGACCAAAGTCAGTCTCTTAGATTCATATTTAACGTCCATGATTATGAATTGTCAATTGTCAACAACTCTGTTACTGGGTGACATACATTAATCTTGGAGTGACTCAAACTGGAGACCTTATGATTGGAAGGCTTACTTTTACTTACTTTACCTTAACACATTTATATTATATTTACATATTCTCTCACACAGGCTCTTTAGTGGATAAGCAGTTTGCTAACAGTTTTGTTTCATTTTGACGAACACATTTGAGCGGAGAACACCTGCCTCTTCCGAGAGTGAAAGTATCTTCTCTTTGACATCAGCAATGTAAAGCAGCAGTCTATGACCTGGGATTATTTAGAAGTTCTCTGATGCCATCCATGTCCATTATCCATGACTTTACCATGATTGGAAGTTATGTCTCATTTTATTACATGATTATTTCAGCTTCCAATAACTGGGGATAATATGAGTGTTGTCTGAGGTAACATAACTTTCCCAGGAATGTAGACAAATGATTTAATTTGTACGACAGTCCCAGACTTTAAAGACAATGGAAAGAACCAATGCATCTTTCAGGATTGTGGTTTAACCACATGACTTACCCTTGGTTCCATCATTTGAGGTATCTGTACTTCACTGGGGGGAGGAGTTTCACCTGCAACAATGGTCCATCTACCTTTGCTGCCCTTCCTGTAGAAGGATTAGAGAAACAATGATTATATTGCAGGCTCAGTTTGATGGAGACTAGAATGATGAACTCAGTATTGTGTTTATATGTGATAGTACTACTATAACGCTGTCTATTGAGTTTGATGGAGACTAGAATGATCAACTTAGTAATGTGTTTATATATCATAGTACTACTATGAAGCTGTATATTGAGTGTGCAGGAGACTAGAACGATTAAATCAGCATTATGTTTATATGTGATAGTATTACTGTACTATAAAGCTGTATATTGTGATCAATGGAGACTAGAATGATGAACTCAGCATTGTATTTATATGTGATAGTGTTACTATAAAGCTGTATAAAACTGAGTTCAAAGAAGTGTACATTTTGTGCACAGATTAAAACTTACCCATCATAGGGGTATCTTTGAGTAAGGGTGTCACCCATCGGCAAACTCCAAACAACAATGAGGTCGGAGTTGCTTAATGTAAAATCTACAAGAGTTCGACCTTTCACGCCGTAAATGGTCGCCAAATGTTGAATTTGATATTGCCCGGACTGCAGGAATGGTTGCAAGATTAAAAACTGTTGGATTTAAAGAAAAAAATAAAGATAATGAAACTGCAGATACAACAACCATAGTCATTAATCCTCTTCAAACAGAAGCCTTTTATTGCTGCTTAGTTACAGAAATTATTCTTGGGCTCCTTGCATAATCCTGGATAGTAATTGATATAAGCTGCAATTTAAGAGTATTGCGGATATTCTACTTTGAAATAGGGTTGGTTGAATAAAACTACATGGACATTCATCATCCCCGTCGCCATCACCACCAACACCACCATCATAACCACCACCATCACCATTACCACCACCATCACCACCACCATCACCACCATCACCACCATCATCACCACCATCACCACCATCACCACCATCATCACCACCATCACCACCACCATCACCATCATACTTTGATGATTGCCAGTACTATAGATGCTTTAGGCACTTGCAGTTTTTAGGAAGTTGCTACAATTGTAAATAGCTTGGCCTGGACTTACTAATCACATCTAGCCAATTCAGAGTCTGGTCATCGGAATGTTAACTCACCACGTTTGATTTGGACAAGCTCAGGAAAACGCCGAGGATGGGGCTTTTTAGAGGGGCGCCTTCGGCTGCTCGGATCATATGATGGAGAAGAGGGGGCTCATCAGACATCTCTGAGCCAGTCGAAAGCAGCTCTAATAGGTTGAACGATACGATGCATTCCTGATTCTAAGAATGACAAAAAACAAGGACAATGAAAGTAGTGTGATATTACATTTGCACTGAAGTCGTTCGTATGGCTAGATAAATTATTCCTTGGATCGGCCCAAAAAACTATAATAAAAGATGAAGCAATGTAAGCCTTTAAATTTCAGAATCAACAGTCACAAGAATAGTTTATACTGACCGAACATGACCACGCTCGAAGTCGATGATCCCTACAGACTGTGAAAGCAGCAGTCACCTGACCGAATGGACGAACCACCACCGAATCTGCAGTGTCCGAGGCTTCTTGACCACGTCTTGAACAAAAGAACATAAAGACATTGAAAAAGAAACCAGCACACTTGGTGAAGACTGCTACAAGGAATGAAAACATGTATTGACATGCTGGAGGATTTAAGGGCTGTCCAGGCTTGGTTTGAAATTAATTACCGATTTACGCTGATTTTTACAATTACGTGATGTTTTAAACTAATTTACAGATCTGAATCAAAATGTAATCTTTTTTGTAATTTTAACTGAAAATTTTTTGTCCCTTAATTTGTCAGGAGACCATTTCTCTTTCTTTGAAATATGTATAAGTACCAACTACACCATACATTTGAAACAGAACTACCTTTAACTGACAAAGGCCATACAAATGAATGATTTACATCATACAAGAAGATAAGAGAAGCGTTGTCTTACCTCATAGCGCCCGGTACGATGCCAGACCAAATTCTCTGCATAATGGAGGCTTCCCTGACTTCCTCTTGGAAGGAGACACCTTGTTGAGTGACAAAGGACAAGAAAACCTAGGTTAAGTATCGTATATACATAGACAATCTTGCTTGACTATAGAACATGTACATATATAGAGGGGAGTACAGCATTAACTTAACAGCAGGTCAAAGCATGTACTCCTGCATGTGCGTTTTGATATTTACTTTCAAACCTAACTGATCAGCCAGTGTGGATGTCGACTTTATTAAGTCGGGCATTCTTTGCTAAAGGTATTATTCCTTAGGAAGAGAAGACTGTCAACATAAAACTGGCTGGAAAATTATGACTTCATAACAGTCATCATTTTCCATCTGAATTTAGCTTTAAAAAAAAAGAAAATGGGGTTGATACAAACCTTTCAAACCTATAGGTGTCAGACAAATCAAGAGTAGACTGCCACCTTTTGTCCCCAGGGCAAACCATGCTTTTGCTTCAGGAGTAAGCCATGCAGAAGTACACTGGAGGTCAAAGGTCACTGATCCTCCATGGTTAAATTCGTGGAAATTGGAAGGATCTCTGAACTGAGTGACTGAGGTATTGGCAAAGATTGACGGAACAGAAGCGGACGAATGTTGGGTATCCTGAACAAGAAAATAGTTCCAGCGAGATCAAATACAAAGAAGGGGTATATAAATACAAAGGGGTATATAAATACAAAGTAGCTGTATCAAATACAAAGAAGCTATATCAAATACAAAGAAGCAGTATCAAATACAAAGAGGTGGTATATATATACAAAGTAGCAGTATCAAATACATATAAGTCATATCAAATACAAAGAAGCAGGGAGAGTCTGTGTTGATATATCAAGTTGCATCATTACAGACAAAGCTAGAGTAGTGCCATGCAATAACATAGAATGTATTGCCAAATTCTCACTTTTAATAAAGCAACAGTTCCAACATACACTGTCATATATCTTATAGATTATGTTACACTATGTAGATCTTAGCAGCATAAAAGATATCTTAATACATGAAAAGTGACAGGGCTATACCATCCGTGCACACTGAAGACCATGTGACACTGAATGTTGTAAAGTAACATAGTAGTGACACTGCAAATGGCAGACTTAGAATGTCATATTGTTTAAATATTAACGGAGATGCAAACGCCACACTTTGAAATCAGCAATCTTAATTATCTTGAGGAGTGCAATTTTTGGTGCACCGACAGTACCCCCAAAGATTTCTTGAGGAGTATGAGTTTTAGCACGGCTGGAATTCTTAAGAGACAAATGCCTGTAGAAGCTTGAAGCCAGCAAACAATAAATACACTATCTCTATGATTTTCGTAGCGATGCATTGTGTTGCAATAAACTATAAATACATGTATGAATACATGTACATTAAAACTTTTTGTACCTTTCAAAATGTAAACTGTCTTTTCTCTTAACTATGTCATACTGTCTAGAAATCCGTCATATAAAATATCGTCTCACCTTTCTGTGCATTTTACTAGGGTGAGGGAACAGTAGCCTGTAGACACCATTGATGGTCGTTACCAGGACGACCACCTCCGAGAATGTTTCCTGGATGCACACTCTTGGCACTATGGGTGTGTCTTGAAAGGTTAACCGTAGGGCATTGCCAATTAAGTTTTGAGACGTGGAGACTTCAAGAAGCTCCAAGGTGGACTGCGATGTTCGCCTGGAAAGAAAATCGTAGAATCTTTTGAAAATATCCGCCGAACTACTCTGGGAGTTCTGTCACTATCTGTGATCTGAGAGAATCTTTCAAGAGAGTTTTCCAGTCCTCTGATACTCTATGTTTGGTTTTAGCGTTTTTTGGGTTTCTCCGACATGGTCAGTGATAATTTGTGAGCAAGTAGCAGAAAAAGGTGAAAAACTTCCGATATAAGAATTAATTGTACTACCACAGGGCAAGTTTGTAAGGATTTTTGTCATTGTCCCTCGAACAACCAGGTCTTACTGTACTTTATCAGGGAATAATTTAGTGTTTAACTTTTGTGTTGCATTTTCGTAGGCTTTGAATATTTCCTCTCATTGAATACTTTAGCAACAATAACGTCACACTTGTTTGCTCCAAGTTTACTTTTGGTATGAAAGGCGGCAACTTCAACTGTCAATATCTCAAAAACTGTAAAAAGGAATATGCTAATTTCATCGAACTGCTTAGATTAGGTTCCTCTTTAACATATCAACAAGAAATTTTGACCTGGACTATTCTTTTAACAATACTCGGAGGAAGCGGGAATATGACTTGACTCCTGTAATGACTGTGGTTCAATCCTCTGCCTACGATTTGTAAACACTAATCATTGGTTATGATTATATGCACAAATTCTTTGGAGCTTTTCATATTCAGTAATTTCACTTACCAAAGAACAGATCTAAAAGTTTTGCAGTCAGAACCTCGTGAGGTGATGTTCTGTCGATACGTGAAACCACCACTGCATTCTGGGTAATTGACATCTTGAAGAACGGGTTGTGATGCACCTGAAGGTAACAAGCAAGCATACAATACTTGCTCACTCATTGCAAATTACAGTAGTAATAAAGAATGACGTGAAACCAAATTTAAAGGACATTCATTGACACGGTCAGAAAAAATGTTTTTTTCCCGGGAACATAAATCCGACGAAGTCGGATTTCCCGCCGCGGAACGCAGTGTAGGGGGTGTCTGAAGCTTTTGAAAATTTAAGACCCAATTGACGCGATTTGGTGGACCATTTTTACAGTGATTGCCAGTGTACTACAAATGTGTTAAACCATGTTACGGTAGCACATGAGTCGTTTTGTTGCAACATGAAATCCCGGTATCGTAACTACAACCGGTATTTTCCTCAACTTTCATCTATGGTTCAAAGCACTTAGTTCCGAGACTGTCAATGCCATACATTCAATATGCATAGCCTAGGCTACAGTATGTACATACTCTTACACGCACGGTTATAAAAAAAATATAAAAAATAACACGCTATATTAGGGCCTTTGTTTTTTATCATACACTTCCAAAAGAAAAGCACAAACCTTGGAAAAAAGCAACCGACACCATCCTTCATTCATACTCGACGTACGATATTAGATTATCACGTTCGCACATGGATTAAACTAGTAATCCGTTCTAGGGATCAAACGATTATGCATAACAGAAAATATCGATTATTTTTTCATAATCGTACCGATTCCGATTATTTCAAAAAGAGAAAATATCCCGTTTATACGAAATCAGCAATAAAATATGTGATAGAAAAAATTATTGTTGTGATTTTCCTGTTTCCTTTTGCTTTCGTTGTAATACAAAGGCTCTTAGTTATCCTTTTGTTTGTATCAAACAACCTCTGGAGTTTCTCGGGATTTTTTTTTTTTTTTACAAATTTCCAAAATACGAAAATATGACATCCTACCTAGTCAGCACTGTGCTCAGCGAATGGCCTAACTACCTCGACGTGTATGTCACCTATTAATGGCTTGAAATGGGCTAAGAATAGTTACTCAAAATATCCATCTCAAAAAGCACCTCAGACAAACCATCCATCTTCAGTCTTTACCAAAGTGTAAATTTTATTTACATATTGGCTACATTCCGACTTTATTTTGTACTTATTTTCAGTATTATACCGTTTATGAACAAATAGAAATGTTACAAACTTGAAGTTAAACATACCTATTCGTTACCTATTTAACTCCGTTCGAGTTCGATTAGAAAATGTATGCTCAGGCCAATCAACTGAAAAGCAAATTGTACCATCGTAACTTGTTTAAAATTACTCTAGAATGTTACCAGATTGATGTAAAGAAATAATAACAACTAGAAACTACTCCAATATAAAATACAATTTTCCCTATTTAAGACATAGCACACACCTTCCAAACAAATGCCGATTTCCAGCAAATTGAAAGTTGTAAACTAAGCTACGTATTTTTTTTTTTTTGGCAAACCAATGGTTAGGCTACATTTCCCATTGACTTAGTGTGGTTGTTAGGCTAACATGCTTGTTGCAGTATTTCATGGATATTTTAGTTTTAGCTAACTGCGTCACAATTTCAGCGAATAAAGAGATGCTAAGGCTAGATTTTCCCGTTGACTACGTGTGGTGTTCGGGTACCATGCGCGACGATAGCAGCCTGGAAAGTATGTAAAAAAGCTACGCAAAGTATTGTTTTTTTTTTGGCGAAACGATCGTTGGGCTACATTTCCCATTGACTTAGTGTGGTTGTTAGGCTAACATGCTTGTTGCAGTATTTCATGGATATTTTAGTTTTAGCTAACTGCGTCACAATTTCAGCGAATAAAGAGATGCTAAGGCTAGATTTTCCCGTTGACTACGTGTGGTGTTCGGGTACCATGCGCGACGATAGCAGCCTGGAAAGTATGTAAAAAAGCTACGCAAAGTATTGTTTTTTTTTTGGCGAAACGATCGTTGGGCTACATTTCCCATTGACTTAGTGTGGTTGTTAGGCTAACATGTGGTCGAAGATTGCAGTTTCCATGTATATTATTATATATTAAAATATTTTTTATTTACGACACAACTAGAGCGAATAAACAGATCGCTAGGTTAGATTTCCACGTTGACTTAGTGTGAAGTAAGGCTACCATGTGGTCGGAGATTTGTGTGGATGTTAGGTTATTGTCGCTGGTACTGAAATTGCTTCGTGGAAGCCGTAATTTGCCAGTGACTTTGCGGGAAGTTCCCGGTAATTGTGCTCGACCCTCCCGAACTGCTTCAAATTTGATGCGAGATTGTGAGAACTTATCGCGCTGCTAAAGCAAACGCATGTCACTATTAATTTTACACAGACACCTGATATAACGAGGGCGATTTTTTTTTTTTTTTTATAGTTCTCTGTTTTTGCTGTCTTGTTTTTTTTCATTTTTTTTTTATCTCTGCTCCAAAATTTCCCGCGAGTGACTAAAATTTCCCGGGAACCAGGTTCCCGTGTTACCTCTTTTTTCCTGGCCTGTTCATTGAAATTACCTACAGTGAGACAAACACTTATGTTAAACAGTAGGTTGTGCTTTTTGCATAATAAATGAGAAACGAGAAATGGGAAAAGAAATGCATAGAAAGGGCTTTATTTGAGGCAGATACAACGACATAAGTTTGCAAATTATCATGCTATCTGGATGCAATGATAAGTAGGCATTCTTTCTTAAAACTAATTACACTGTAACAAGTTCTAACTTCTAGATCACAGTACGCACAGATCTGACAATAATTTGAATCCAAGTTCTGGCAACTTAAGGTATGACACGTAGTACAGTTAGCTAGATATGACAATAATGTGAAAAAATTCTGATAACTTAATGAGTCGACTGAGCATCAGTACATCTGGATGCTAGGCAATAGGTTGATCAAGCAGTCTCAGGACCTGTGGACATGAACTTTCACTACGTCTAGGTATAAGGCCTTGACCTAGGTGTTAAGTCCTGCTTCTAGTCTTGGTATAGTTGATGTCTGCCACAGTTTGTTGGTAATGGTTCAGTTTGGCTTCGCAGAACCATTCTACTGTACTCAAAGTGAATGCAGTCACAATATAACATTGGCCTAAGTTACTGTAGTGTACATACACTGTCAGAGTAACGTTCCTACAGTAGGCTAGCCTCTGCAATATCTTTGCTAGAAGTAGCTCTTAATTCCCACATTTGATTTTCCTCCTTCAATTAAATTTCACGATGTATTAGGTATGTATATTCTTATATCATACAAACCGGTGTTTATGGTTAATTCTTTCCAGTGACAGTTTTCTCCTTTCAAAATTGGTGCCTCACGGTGCGCATTGTAAAGCGCCATTTTAATCATGGATTGAAGCGAGAGGCGAACAGTAATTCATTACAGACTACAATTCAACAAACGGTTCCCGTGTAAGTGTTACATCCTCATTACACGATGCAGTTGACAGGTATTCAAAATTTTGTTGCTTTTGAAGTTCTTGGCGGAAAGTTGTGGCCTGGGAAATGGACTACCGAGAAACGGTATCCCTTTCCCCTTTGAGAATTTAAATAAAAATTAACGGTGCTTGGTCGCAAAATGGTGCAACATTTAGTAACTTTTTAAATAAATAAAGTGTTCAAGATTTCTCCGCTATATTTCTTCAACAGATATCGACAATTTTATTTTTCGTCTGAATATTTTGTCAAGACCAAAACTGTTGGGAGACCCTGGAAAAGGGTCACCACCCCCCCCCCTCCCGCCGGCCCCACTTTGAATACGACTGGGATGTGTAGTTGACATGTGTAGTGTTGTAAATGTACCGAGGTGTACTCTAGCATTATAAGGACAGGCACAAGTTTCTCATCATAATGCATTCTTGTCATGTATGCTGTTACTGTATGACTTGTTACAAGTTATATCATGTTCCAGTATAGTACAAGGATGGATTTTGGGTTTTTAAAGGAGGGGGTGTCGCCATGAGATCGTTGAAGTGAACTACCACGTAAAATAAATGAAAATATTAAACGAGAAATCTGAGTCGCCATTTGGCTAAAACGACTTTTATTTTATTGTTTTGTGAGGATGAGAAGGGGTTGACCTACACTCCATCCCCTGGATCCAAATTTGCATACATCTTTGTGATAGAATAGCGGTGGCAAAACCCTTAGTCGCGTGCATATGTTTTCTATGATTCTATCGCTTGAAATGACTCTGCATATGCAGACATCAAACCCCCACCTCCATAATCCCCCCCTCACTCGCATTTCAAGTAGGGCAATTCAGGTTGACAAACTAAACTAGCAGGTGTTACCGACCGATAAACTGAGATTATCACTGATAAACCAGGATTGTTTAATTTGCTGGTATAGGTTCAGGTACGCATGCGCACGTCAACACAACCAACCATGTAGACAATGCTTGGCAGTTTCATTTTCATTTATGTTTTTCATCACAACGTACATATATGGAACAAGTATATATTAATTAGTAACTGATGACGTAAATTGCAAAAGTAAGTGACCTAAAAAACCTTATCTAGTAGGTCACTCCACGTATAACACAGTTAATGGTACTTATTCTGACTCTCAAAAGGTCGTTTTTGGTGTGCCACAAGGTTCATTTCTTTCTATTATTTCAATAACTGATATATGTAATGTCTCAAACTTAAGTTCTGATATTCTCTTTTCTGATATACAAACATAATTTTTACAGTGAATGACTTGAAAAGGGATAGTGGACACAATATGCTGTGATTACAAGCTTGATCATGACTCGGTTTTCTCCTAACAAATTGTCACTCATTGCCACAGGATACTAACAACTTTATAGCACTGTTTCATCTTTCAGAAGAAAATTAAGAAAAAGTTATTTGAGATCTTACTGACTATTACCACATTTCACACTTTTGCATTGTTTTTTTCATGTATTGTTGTTGTTATTTATTATTTTGTTCTTAGTATATACATATATATATATATATATATATATATTTATATTTATATATATATATATATATGTGTGTGTGTATGTATGTATGTATTTGTCCATATGTATTAGTTAAGAGATGTCAATTATTTATTATTATAAAGTTAGATATACTGATCCACTCGAAGCCATTGCCTCACACGTCCACTGGTATGTTACGTTTCTAATATCAAAATAATGTTTATGATAATTAGCATTGCAAAATTGGCAGCTATTGGGGGTGACAGCTATGGGGTGGGGCGTAGTGGGGGTCAGGGTGGGTATACTGCTCTTGTAATCTTGAGGTAAATTTTAGGTGCTGGGGAACTATATGGGTGGGGGGGGAGACTTGGAAAATATGGGATATGAAGAGGCCACAATGGTGCCCGGTGGCATAACTGTCCCAGGGGCCCGATTGCGTTACAATCCTTATCTCTCTGATGGACACAGGCGCGTAGCCAGGAATTTGCCAAGGGAGGGGCGAAACTGTAGATTCGGCATTGCAAACTATCTAAGCGTAGCGCCACCATAATTGGCGCGAAGCGTACAAGAAAATTTTGGCCGAAAATGCCTCCCAGATCGCTGGAAATGGCACTTCCCAGGCCTTGTAAGTTGCATCTTAGCATTTTCTCTTTTGAAAATACTAGCGATATCATAAAAACATTAAAAAAAAAAATGTAAATATGCTCAAGGTGGGGGGCGGCTGCCCCCTTCGCCCCCCCCCCCCCCTTGGCGACGCGCCTGGATGGACACTAGTCTAAATTTGTGTAGGTTATAGCCAAAACTTTATTGATAATCTTTGAGGTTTCAATATTGACATGTATACTTTTAAAAATTAAGTTCTAATATATGTTTCTATTTGCAATATACGTTTACGTCTTGGCATACATTTCACTTGGTTAAGTGAAGTGAAGAATATTCCAATAAGAATTTTTGAACATCTTCAATCCGAAACGGTTAAAAAAATCCAATATCAATCGAACCATATAAATCCACAGAATACGAGTGCAGCAACCCTTTTGCCTATACCCCCAGGAACGCCTGCTAGTGAGAAGGGCAGGGGGAGAAATATCTTCGTGAACAGACTCATGTGTAGTGCGTTCTGTGCATACTCTGGCTGTTGGTCCAGGTGCGAATCCCGAAATTTCGTCCATATATGATATCGCATCCACTTAGACTCTTCTTTTCATCTTTCTATTATTAAAATAAAAAGAGAAGTAATTATAATGATCTGAATTATATCAAACTATGAGCATCTCTTGAAATATTACTTCCTTTTTCTTTCAAATTAAAAATAAATACGTGCTGTGAATTTGTCAGCTGTTGCTTGCCTTTTTGAATCGATTTCATCAATTTTGAAAGGAAGATTCCGTTGGCAGACAACGTATAACAGGTACCTTAAAGAGACCATGCAGCAATCCACACTGTTATATAACATATATAGGTGTACACGCCATCTCAATTTTACCGCATTTTTCCTAACTCCAGAATGTTGACTATTGCTAGCGATTGCTAGCTATAGTGTCATCTCGGTTGATTTATTTTGTCAAAGGATTTAATGTTTAATGTTCACTACATGTATATAAACAAGAAAAAGTGGTAAAAAACATCTTTCAGTTGAATATTTATGATGACTTTCATTCATGTTGCCAGATACATTAACAAAATATCACCATATTTGGAAAATTAATATCTTCGCCATACAAAATGCTATGAGGACGGGGTTTGATCTAACATGATGCAGAAATGTCAAAAGAATTTATGAAGGAAATTGATCAATTTCAGCTACCAGAGCTTCCCTTTGAGTTATTCACCCTCTTTGTAGATGTTTATTTAGAAGCACTAATTATTGATATGCGTGCAAAGTTGTTGCGCAATTATCAATGGGAACATTTTCCGTCCGGACCATCTGAAAACTGATAAATATGACATTTATTTATAGTACCGTTAACTAATCAACAACAGGAAGGGACAGTGTAGATACAGTTGAACTGTAAACATATGAAGATAAAGCTATGTTGACTCATTCCACTTGCTACGTCACGCTAAATGTCCAGATGGCAACCGGCAAACATTAATCTACACCACAATCTTTGACTGCCTGGAGAAAATTTTATGTTGATAGAAATTAATCAAATTAGACAAATGAAGTATTTCCAACTTCGCTAAAGTCATGCACTGTCAGTCTGCGACAATGCAAAATTCCCTTTTGAAATTGGTCAGTGCAGAATTCTGTCAAAATAATTCACCCAAAAATTAGGAATGTTTATATTTAAAACAATTACGCTGGCAGGTAACAACTATAGTGTATACAGCAGAAGTAAATCTTCTGAGATCTTTAGAGAGTTACATATATTGAACTGGAACCGGATGACCATGATTCGGGTTAGTGTTTCAATAGAGTTTCAATACCGCGCAGTTCTATACATTGATTGCAGATCTAAGTAACCTAAGGAAGTATATGTACATTGTTAGTGAAAATGTTCAGCCTGCCTTTGTCTTCCCATTGTCTTGTGTATTCAACTCATCGGTACTTCATTGATGAAGAAATGATTGGTATACCCACAGCATGGATACATTTTGTGAAATTCAGAAACTCCCCTCACCCCCATCCCCCGTCCCCTCAGTGGCGGAGCGTCCATACAGTCAGAGGGGGCGGATGCCCCCCCCCCCGACGGACTCAAGTGGACTGCTGGCGCCCTTTTCAGCTTTTTACCACTTTTTACTTATTCGCGATTATTGACTTTTTTATTGCGCTCTCAAATACCTATTGACATTTGTCACATTTTGTTGGTGTAATTTTCTGACAAAATGACGATGACACCTATTTATTCTTCGTTTATTTGCAAATTAGCCAGGCCCGCAAAGGGTCATTTCCGGCGATCTAGGGAGTGTCTTTACTCAAAACATTTTTGTACGCTCCGTTCGTTCGTTCTACAAGCACAAATAGAAATTTGAAAATACAAATGCAAAACAACACATACAACACGACATTATGGATGTTCGGCAAGATATAGGCGTGCATAAAGCCGAAGTACACAGTGTACACATACTTCACAGTGAAAATTATAACATGTAACGAGAACTTACATACTGCCATCATTTTCCGGGGTTGAAAAGTTCAGCCGTCGGCGCGGGTTTACATTAATTCGGGAAGAATTAGACAAGTGGGCTATTGGAACAGGACGGTTTCATTATAAATTTAAGTTATACGTGTATATCTAAAGTAAAGTAAAGTAAAACTTTATTACTCCATAAAAGGCAATTGATATACTTGCACAAGTCATAGAAAATATAAAAAATATATAAATCTAAGAACACGTATACAGATAATAGTAATAAGAAGGTAAGATCGGATTAAAAACGAAAACAAAACAGTAAACCATACACAATATGAGCGACTTTAGTAGCTGTTGTGAAGTTTAATTGCATGAGGGATGAAAGAATTCCGATAAAGATTAGTATTTAGCTTTGGGTGTCTCAGTCTACCAATACCCCTATGTATAAGACTGTTTCGAAGTGAATAATATAATAGCCGGATGACTACAGTCACTCCAAAGTCCAAACCATGCCTAACTTTGAGTGTGGGCGGCATTGGTAGACCGAGTCAACTACAGACTGAACCCCCCCCCCCCCCTCCCAATTACTTTTTCTGCTTTCTTGATAATTTTGTCAATACTATTCCTTTCTGATTTACTAACATTACCACCCCAGCAAATTATGCAATATCTCCCAATTCCACAAATCATAGGATGATCCGTAAAGGATAATAATAACAATGATGATGATGATGATGACGACGACGACGACGACGACGACGACGATGACGATGACGATGACGATGACGATGATGATGATGATTCATTAGTCAAGGCGTGCTCTAAAGCACTTTAAAAACTTGGAAGGATCACCACATCATTAAAGGGGTTACAAAACCCAAACATTAAGGATGACAATAATAAAAATATATAAAAAAAAACCATCATCTTCAAAATGATAGGACAGATCTCCTTATCAATTACATCGTTGTAGAGAACAACATATCAGAATAGCTTAGGAAAATATTACTCTGTTTTGGGGAATAATGTCGTCTTTAAGTTGTTTTCTGTGAGCTGTCATTTTGTAAATCCGTTATATGTTATACTTGTTATTATTACCATTGCTTCCCTAGACTTAGTTTCAAGGTAGAACGTTCACATTGTCAACACTGAAACCAATATTATGATCATTTTGTCATCCAAACAGTGTCAATAATTTAGTTGAAGCATCGGTAAATTATTCTCTGTTTCAGAAAAGAAACAGCGCAATTAGTAAAAGACAGAGAGCGATTGAAGCACATGTGGCTCTTCAATGTTATCTTTTGACTTGTATCAAGTCTTCGGCCTTCTGTGTGATGGAGCATTAATGGGCCTGACACCTCCCAAATATGAGATAAGACCTTCCTTTGTTTGGGGATTTTTGTTCATGACAATTATCTTTATTTGTGACGAGCATGGATCATTTAATTTAATAAGTAAATAGCGTCATTATTTGTCTTTGTTTAAGTAAATCAGAGCACAACAGTAAACAGAAGATCAGCAGATGATTGCTGCAATGCACTCGTTCTAAATATATATCTCGTCGAATTATAGAACTAACTGAGGACGCCCGTCCTCAAAGCTGCTTGTCAGGGGAATTATTATTAAACGACAGATGTTTCGATAGAGGATGTGAGGGCGCACTCACATTAATTGTAACAGCTAAGGGCAAAATAATGCCCGGGTCTTGGACAAGAATAATGGTTTGCCAGAGGACAAACACAACCTACCTCCAAGCACACAAACATATTTCCACGTCAGAGATGAAATCTCGATAAAAGATGGAATCACCTTGAATGGCTTACGACGTGTTGTAGCCTACCATTTGGAATCAGAAATCCCTTGTCTATCAATCCTCTTATATTTATCTCTTTTGTATGTATCCCTTCTGTTACTGTTACTTGTCATTCAGCCTCTGAAGAAGATCCTGCTTGGATCGAAACGTCAGGCCCTCTAACTTTTACTCATTCTCTTACCCAGGCTCTTCTGTGGATAAGCAGTTTGCTAGCAGTTTTGTGTTATCGTGATTAAACTGTATTTACAAATCTAGCAATTTCGAATGATTCAGAGTAGTAGTAGACTAAATACATAATTACAGGTATTAATCATGCTAGTGCAAGTTGACTAGAATAAAGTTAAAGAAATTAACATGAATAAGTAACAATAAGAGTTTTGGTGAATGAGCATTTTAAAGAAGGAAAGGTGTAACGAGAATGGATTATTTATTAAGTAAAGAGCGCCATCAAATACCACTTGTAACATGAAGCCGAGAATACAGAACCATATACCACGAACATATATTCCGTCTCAAATGTCCTCTCTGTTTCGGGCCAATAATAGGCCTAATGACGATACAGAAACAATCTTACAAACAATCCTATAGATCGATAATTAAAGTTGGGTCTGTTTCTCCTGTCAGGGCTCCAATATAGTATATTCATTTGTAATATCTACCCAGTTGAAACGGTTGGTTAGAGTACCGTATGAGCGCCAGTGTTGGAACACTCCATAACAATAATATGTCGCGAGCCTTATCTGTTGTCGGTACCCATATGCTTATGCCGTTACTTTGCAATGAAAAAAGTGAATGTAACAAACTTTGACACGAAAGAAACATCTCTCTTTGATCCCAGTTAATAATCTAACTGACATTCACATCTCAAACTGCTATCCGTTATATTCAATTCTTTCTCAAAACCTTTTTTTGCAGTTGCTTTCGACAGTTTATTTTTCAACACTATTAGATACGGAAATAAGAATGATTTTAAACGTATTTCCGGAGGCCCGGATCCTCAAAGTTTTTCACAGGCAGACGTATTTTTTATCCGTGCTGAGAGCGCCTGACGGGAGGCATACTTGCGGTCATATATTATTCTTACTTTTAACGTCAATTGATGGAAAGGTTTTCTGTACGCACTTACCCTATTTTTATGCAAGGACGGCCTTCTATAGGAAGGAAGCATTCTCCACACGCAATTTAACAATGGGGTTAATTCCGCGATAGCTTCGGGAGAATACACGCAACCGGTTCCCGGGGTAGAATTTGTTTTGTGCAAGCGAAAGAATTTCGAGTGTCATCCGAAGTTTTCGGTAACTGCCAGTTTTCACTTGCCGACATGAGTACTTTTAGTACCTTTAGTAAACCATAGGCCTTAGATGTTACGATTCACTTTCCCTACATTTGAAATAGCCTATACTGTACGAGTCCTAACGTTAGGCTACTGCATAACGTAGTGCAGATAATACACCGAGATACAGTAACACTGTGTGGTACTATATATTTATGTATGTAAGGGAATACCATGTAGGCTAGCCTACAATTTCACTCTAGGAGGCCAGTTGGTAAGGCCTACTCCAGTAAAGTATGAGGAATGCACAGCTTATTCAAACAAACGCAATTTTGTCTGCTGGAAGTAAGCAGTTGCTCATTGTGTTAGTTTCCATATTTTTTTCAAGGAGTTCATACTTTGGCAGTTTTTGGTTTCTTTAATTTTCGTACTGAAACACCTTTGAGGTATATGAATTGTGTTGATCAAATGATAAGAAAGTAAAATACTGATTATTGAGCTCAGTCTGTGTACATCTTTGTATTTGTGTAGCAAGTTTGCCATTGGACAGATCATTTTGCTATATAAATTTGTCCTTAGGCTTTAAAAGTTAAGTAAGTATTAATTGTATCATTTACAGATTGCTGAACACACCATCGACAATTGCCTAGGTTTGGCTATCTGGAGTTCGGAGGCAGAACCTTTAACTAACCAACCATGGATATCGACATTATCCCAGAGCCTGGCGGGCTCATCATCCAATCAACAGCTGGTGCTGTACCTGTCACGAACAAGAAGGGTAAGTTACTGTATTTAGGCCTAGAGGTCAACGTGGATACTAGGGCAACAAATGCTTCAGTCTTTTCTATCGCATATTTGAATAAAACAGACATTTCAGACTGGACCAAAGTAGTTGGTATGAGTCCAGCACTATACTGGATTGAGTGTATTCCAGTGTCTCTTTACATTAAATATATTTCAGATGAACTGAAGTACACCTATCTCCTCTACTGTATATATGTAATTTTGTTGTTTTGTACAAACTTAATGTGAACTCCCAAGTACAGTACTTAGCTACATACAGTGGCGTCGCCAGGGGGGCACATGCCCTCCCCCCAAAAATCGTGCACTTCCCAGATGCAATTTGTAGTGTTAAAGAAAATACTCAAACAAAAACTTTATCTGCCTCAATTAAAAACAAATATCAGACAGATTGAAATGCTTAGGGATGCCGCTAGCTATATATGCCTGAATTTATATACATTACATCACACTTTATTGAGTATTTCTGGGCTTATTTTGTTGGATAATCAATTCTGAGACATATGTAATAGTTTGACAAAGCCTAACGTTCCAAATGCTATGTCAGAGGGCTAAACTTGATCGTACAAATCGTTCAAGCAGTTTCGATAACATCAAGCGGTGCTCCCTTTTGCTCCACGTTAGCACATTTTAAACGGTATTGTTGTTATTGTTTTAATAAAACAAGATTAATCTAAAAGCTCTTTGTTTTTCCAGCCAATGGCAGTTTCAAATGATTATTATTCCTTTTGTTTCATATCCCTAAATAAAGGTGAAAGGACAATGCAAAAAGTGAAGGTGAAAAGATACGTACCAGGCAAGAGGTAAGAACAATTGTGAGCGGGTTTTATTCTCACTTATGAAGCAGGATTATGCACTGACTAATTGATTACTGGATAAATGTCTGCCAATTTTTTACCAAACATTCTGTCTTAGGCTAAACCTAAGCTAACCTGATACTAGTTTGTTTGTGCAGTACTGTGCTATAGCCTGACAAAGTACAGTACTTATAGCAGAGATAATGTATCACCTGGAATGGTATCTTGTTGATCCAGTTCAGCACAGTTAGAAACAAACTGTTGAAGGACACTAACAATTTCTGTATGAAGCATATCCTAAAAAAAACAGTGAACATGGTTTTTCTTCGTTGTGCAAACAATGATACATTGTTGCGTAATTTGTGTCGCAGTCTGCCCATTTTGTGCTTTATTGAGTTATCCCAAACCTGATAAACTATTCCCCAGTCACTGTTGATTGTTGAAGAGTAAGTAATCCAATGGTTGATGGGTATTCATCACATCCCAAATTGCTCTACAAGTACAAAGATGTATAGCATAACTGCTTCAAAACTCCTACACAAAATTTGAACGCTAACTGATTCCCTGACTTTTATGAGTAAATATAAACAAAGTATGTGATCAAAATCAGAAACACAGGCACAACCCAGTAAAAAATGCAGATTTTTAGTCAGACCACAATAGATCATGGTTTGGATTTGTTTCAAAAAAGGATTTGGTGACTAATCAAAAGAAAATTACCTCATTTCTTATGCTGCTGATATTGTTGTTTTCTTTCTTTCTCGCTGTACAGACCCGATTATGCTCCAGAGTCCAGCAGCAGTGAGGATGAGGACGAACTACCGATGTCCAGAGCCCGGAGGGTGACCGGAAAGGTTGAGGAGGACGCTCGTCTCAGGAGATTACGGGAGAGACATCAGGATGCAGGCGATGATATAGGCGACAGGTATTCCTAATTTCCTACCCATATCCTCTCACCCACCCCATGGTGTGTTGTAGGCATCGTTTAGGCAGGAATCCCAGCTGTTCTACGCTATATGCATGAAGAAAAAATAATTCCCTGAGTCAGCTTGTGCGCAGTTGGTACAGGAAGGGAGCGAAAAAGCTTTTACTTCAATTTCTATGTGTAAAGAGTGGTGCAAAAGGTTAAGAAACGCTGGTTTAGGCTTTCATTTATCCACCATTGTCGATGACGTTTCTCTTAGGTGCATTTTGTGAAAGGCTTAAAGTCAGAGCTGGCTTTATTGACAGCTAGGGGTATTGTTTTAAAGAACATATTAGCAGCAACATCATAAAAGTGGTAAAAATATCCTAAACATATTTAAGGAGAATTCAACATGTTTTCATAGCAGACCACATACTGTGGTACCTTTTCCTGTTGTATAGGCTTTTTCTGACTAAACTTGTAACTGTACCTAAAAGCAACCACATCTATACAGTTCAAGGATCCACATAGGTACTTAACGATGGCATTTCAGAATTTTTTTCTCACCTACTCACGACCTCTAAGATTTTCTATGTTTTGGCTAAAAGTATTAAAAAAAAATTCTATCAAATACAAATTTCAGAATGGTGGAAACAGAAAATCTGTTTTTGTTGTCAAATATTGAAATCATTTGAAGAGTGTGTAGTACTTACTATCATATACTGACTACAATACTCTTGTAGGTGGAATCTAACACATTCAGCAAACCAACAGGATATTTGTTGCTGTTGTGTTCGCTAATCTTTACCTGTTCATGGTTTTGTTCCGAAGTAGTACCTGTTTATCTTGGACACACCGAATCAATGTTTTATATCTTCCCATCCAGGCACAGCCGTCACCGGCAAATCCACGAACCAGAGATCCTGGAAGACGGGGAGGTCAGCGAAGGTGACGACGAACCACCAAAGAAAGCAGAAGCTGAGCCCACGGAGAGAGATCGAGGTTCACGGAAGGTGTTTAGGATTGAGGCAGAGGAGAGCAGCTCAGAAGAGGAAGATCTAGAGGAGGATGAGATTGAGAAGCGTAGATCGGCTCTCCGGGCCCGGGCCCTGGAGAGGAGACAACAAGAGGCAGAGGACCTATTGGAACAGGAAGAGGAGAAGATAAAGGGAGAGGAGGAAGAAAGTGAAGAAGAATCGTCAGAGTATGAGGAGTACAGCGACTCAGAAGAGGAGACGGGGCCACGCCTAAAACCTGTCTTTGTTTCAAAGTAAGTGTTGTGAGCTCTAATCCCATCACCCAGTGTTCTGAGCTCTAATCCAATCACCCAGTGTTCTGAGCTCTAATCCAATCACCCAGTGTTCTGAGCTCTAATCCCATCATCCAGTGTTCTGAGCTCTAATCCCATCACCCAATGTTCTGAGCTCTATTCCCATCACCCAGTGTTCTGAGCTCTAATCCTATCACCCAGTGTTCTGAGCTCTAATCCCAGTAGTAAGAAACCTTCATTTAGTTAAAAATACAGAAGAATACATCAGTTTGATTGTTTGCAGTCTTAGATTACAGAATACTCTGTAGTATTGGTATTGGGTTGTTTAATGCACATGTGACCCAAGAATTGTTTGTGTCCTTATTGTAGAAGAGACAGAGTGACCATACAAGAGAAAGAACAGGCCGCACAGAAAGCCAAACACCTGGAGGACCTGGCAAAAAGACGAGCGGACGATCGAAAGAGAGAGACTGTTAAGGTAGGTAACCAGAGTACACTCAAAGTGTATTAATGACTATGTATAGATATCAAGGCAGGATAAAGGAAAGCGAGGGACTGTTAGGGTAGGTAACCAGAGTGCACTCAAAGTGTATTAATGACTATGTATCTATATCAAGGCAGGATAAGGAAACTGAGGGACTGTTAGGGTAGGTTACCAGAGTACACTCAAAGTGTATTAATGACTATGTATCTATATCAAGGCAGGATAAAGGAAAGCGAGGGACTGTTAGGGTAGGTAACCAGAGTGCACCCAAAGTGAATAACTGACTATGTATCTATATCAAGGCAGGATAAAGGAAAGGGAGGGACTGTTAGGGTAGGTAACCAGAGTACACTCGAAGCGAATAACTAACTATGTATCTATATCAAGGCAGGATAAAGGAAAGCGAGGGACTGTTAAGGTAGGTAACCAGAGTACACTCAAAGTAAATAACTGACTATGTATATCAAGGCAGGATAAAGGAAAGCGAGGGACTGTTAGGGTAGGTAACCAGAGTACACTTGAAGTAAATAACTAACTATGTATCTATATCAAAGCAGGATAAAGAAAAATATCTTGGTTTCCTTCCATTTCTTCTTCTTTTTCTTAAAAAAAACCTTGATGCCATTTTGAAAGCTGAAACTTTGCCGCAGTGCTCTGCCATTTCCATTTCATAAAATGTATTTGCCTCGTTATTAGCCGGGGACTAGGAAACACAAGAAGATAACACTCAATGTTATTGACCATAATCTCTATCTTGTGTATTCTATCTCCCTCCCTCCCCCCCCCTCCCCCCAATGGGCACATTCAGATGGTCGAGACGGAAGCCAGAAAAGTGTTTGAAGGAGAAGAGGCACCGGTAGATGAGGCAAGCATTACAGCAGTGAACACAGACGACGAGAATGGAGAAGAGGAGTACGAGACGTGGAAAGTACGAGAACTGAAGAGAATCAAGAGAGACAGGGAAGAACGAGAACAGTAAGTAAACAATAGCTCCATTGTTGGAGCAAAGAGGGTAACAATAGGCCTATTGTAGGGAAGGAAAGAGGGTAACAATAGGTGTTTGGACGCTAGGGTTATTAGGCGGTAAATTATATAATGAAATATAAAAGTATGTCACTCACCTCAAACACTATAGTCCTTTTTGCGCTAGGTCGCCGTCTCGTACGAACTCTACAGACAGGCTCCAATGAGAATCCAAAAACAAATCCCAATATCGAAATCCTAATCCATAAAAACAATATTTTTTGCCCGGAAACGGGGGCAACGTAATTAATCTTCTGAAAATTAGGGCGCACTTCCGCTTTAATAAAAGTGAAGTCCTCTACAGGTGTATTGTATGTAAATAAACAGGCTGCTTATTCTGAAGCAAGCAGTGGTCAACAATGTGTCCTTCATAACTTTATGTTTAATAATAGGTCTATTGTGGAGAACAGAGGGGGTAATAGTAGGTCCTTAGTGATAAAACAATGCATACCAATACGTCTTTTGTGGTGGGAAAATGGGTAACAATAGGTTTCACTATGGGGAAAAGCAGTGGATTAAAGTAGGCCCTTAGTTGTGAAAACAATGTTTAATGATATGTCTATTGTAGGAAAAAAGGGTAACAATAGGCCTATTATGGGAAAAATGGGTAACAATAGGTGAACTGTGGGAAAAGCCATGGGTAACTGCAGGCCCTCAGTGATAAAACAATGTTTAATGATAAGTCTATTTTGGGCTAAATGGGTAACAAAAGGTCTATTTTGGAGGAACAAAGTGTATAACTATAGGTCTTTATTACAGGTACAGTGATAATGGGGGGAAAATAAAAAAGTGAAGATGAACTTGTTATGTTTTTGTTGTATTAACAAAACAAATGAAAATAGTAAAGTACACACCCGAATTAAATTCATTTAAAACAGGGAAGAAAAGGAGAAACAGGAATTGGAGAGAATCCGAAATCTGACGGAGGAGGAACGGCGTGAAGAGGATAGACGGAATCCAAAAGTGGTCACAAACCGGGTCGAGAAAGGCAGATATAAGTTTTTACAGAAGTATTACCACAGAGGGGTCTTCTTCATGGTGAGTGTGATGGTATACAGGTAAATCCACAATGGCGATGCAATAGTGGTCCATCAGAAAGTAATAAGTACCACCTAGACTTAAGAAAACTGTCTAACATTGTCAAATATACTGCCCCATTCCACCAAAGAAAAGGGTCCCATCTTACCTTCTCTAGTTACCTTTTGTTTTGTCTTGCATGTTTTGGTGATGTTTGTGTCTTCTATTTATTATATGTTTTGGTGATGTTTGTGACTTCTATTTATTTTATTCTATTCAGGATTCAGAGGAAGATGTATATAAGAGAGATGTGTCTAACCCAACACTGGAAGATCACTTCGACAAGAAAGTACTTCCAAAAGTTATGCAGGTAAGACTCTTAAAACTAGTAAAATCATGGAACTGATTCATCCAGAGCAGGTGTGTTACCACCTCATTTTGTCCTGGGTGATGGGTTAGGAAGGGGGGGGGGGTTTGAGAGGTGAAATCACTTGCTTTTGATATTTTTTGTAATGAAGATAACAGTTAGCTTATATCATAATACTGCCCTTCCCAGCTTTGTTACACTCTCCCCACCTACCTTATTGTCATCAGTTATAGGTATCAACAAATGATTGATTCTTCATTTTCATATAATTGTATATGAATGCTGACACAGTGAGTGTCCCAGTCTTACTCTGTCAACGTTAACTGAGCAAGGCAAGGGGCAGACTGTTTGTCTACCAATGGAAATGGAAATTGATGGCTGTTACCTGCTCCAGGTGTGGTGTGCTTGCTAACTTGTGTACTTGAAGAACCAGCACCTCTCTCCACCTGCCCTAGGAACCCCAAATCTCTTATCCTGCCTCAGGAACCTGTACCTCTCCCTACCTAACCAAGAAGCCAGCACCTCTCCCCACTTGTCCTAGTTAACCACAACTCTCTCCACCTGCCACAGGAATCCCAACAATTTCCACCTGCCCACAGGAACCTGCACATTTTCCTACCTGCTCTAGGAACCCATAACTCTCTCCATGCACCAGGAACCCACAACTACCTCCATCTGCCAGAGAAACCTGCACCTCTAAAGTTAATGTCTTTTATGACAGGAAGTAATATATAGATCCCATTTCACATAGCAATTGTCAATTTTGGTTCTCATCCAGTTGCAAAAATATACAAACTTTAGTTGCTACTTAATTCCTATTTTTTTTTATCAGTTTCATTGTAATGTGTACCATATCAGGTAAATGATTCACTGCATGGCATGTCTTTACCTGCTCTTTTCAACCATGTCTTCATTCAGGCTTCCTACTCATATTTCACACCTTTATCATAAGTAATGCACAGTTGATCAGCATCAGGTATTGAACAAGCCAGAGATTCACATAAATTTAAAAAATATCTGGAAAATGCTGAAAGTTTTCTGCATCTTTTAGGTCAAATCCTCATCCTTGTTGAGCATCTAACTTTGGTGATATTTTGTAAAATGAATATGGCAACAGCAGAGTGTATGATGTCATGAAAGCCATGGAGCTGGCAAGATGTTCCTTTTTTAGCTTGGTTATAATTCAATGAGATTTTAAGGGAAATGAATGATATTGGTATTAAAGCATTGGTTGGAATTCTAAATACAGAGAACATTGTCAGGAAATGTTTTAAATGTCAGGTTTCACAGATAAATGAACAAGAAGATTGGTATAGAATGAGTACAGTCTTGGAGAACATCAGACACTCATGACATAACCGACCACCTACCGTGATTCCACGTCCTACTCTAGTAAAGCAACCAAAAAATAGGATATATTGATCATGTCTCAAATGAAGGACAAGATACTGAGACAGAGTTTTGAACTAAGTCGGGAATATGTAAATGCTACATTTGTTGCTGCCACCAGAACATCCTGTTAACAAACAAGTCTTCCTCTTTGTTTCCATCCAGGTCAAAAACTTTGGTCGCTCGGGTCGAACGAAATACACCCACTTGGCTGACCAGGATACCACTGAGGGAGACTCGCCATGGAACTCGGAGATGACACTGTCACGCAAATTTCAAGCTAAAATGGCTGGTGGCTTCAAGCAGTCGTTTGAGAAACCGACGGCAAAGAGAGGTGATGTGTGAGGTGATGAAAATGGGTTCAGTGAAAGATAAGAAGTTGTAAGCATCTTCCCTGTCAGATGTGTACATATTGTGTCAGATGCGTACATGTTGTGTCAGGTCAGTACATGTTATGTCAGATGCATACATGTTCTATCAGGTGCGTACATGGTTTGTCAGATGCGTACATGTTGTCAGGTGCATACATGTTGTTTCAGGTTTGTACATGTCTCATGTTGGGTCAGGTGCGTACATGTTGTATCAGGTTTGTACATGTTGTATCAGGTGCACACATGTTGCATCAGGTGCGTACATGTTGTGTCAGGTGCATACATGTTGTTTCAGGTTTGTACATGTCTCATGTGCATACATGTTGGGTCAGGTGCGTACATGTTGTATCAGGTTTGTACATGTTGTATCAGGTGCACACATGTTGCGTCAGGTGCGTACATGTTGCGTCAGATGCGTACATGTTGTGATCATTTGTAGACGATGTTTCAAACAGGGATGTGCGGTTTAAGTTCAACAAAAAGAAGGACGAACTTTGCGCCTTCAACATGAATCGTATAAATGTGAAAAGACACAGGTTACCTCACAGGCGGACTGGGGCATAAGTTGTTACAGACTCACCGAACCAACCAGGGTTTTGAAAATGGAGTTTTGAGACAATTGGCACATTTGGCGTGCCACAGACAAAAACTAGCACCTTTCATAAGCAAGAGGAAACAGCAGCTTGAACCTTTTACGTCAGACTCCAGCCATGTACTGTTTCCATGGCAATATGTCGGTAGGCACAACAGCCCATGGGTGACATTCTTCAGTAACAAATGTAAAAGAATTATAACAAATGAAAACTGTAGCTCTATATACCAGACTATTTGTCATAAAAACAATGCAATCTTTACAAGTATTTTAATGGTTGATAAAGATGCCAAGTAATGTCCGTGATAAAAATCAGCTTGTGTCTCAAAATGGAAGGATCGGTAAATGAGTGTTGCAAATGGTGATTGATTTCACTTTATGTTTATATCTTAAGTTAATTATCATTAGGGTTGGTAGGAGAAGCAACTTTCAAATTGATGTACCCTGGTATAATATGAATAAGGTGAGAGTTTCTGCCTCAGATCTAGTAAGAACTTCAGATATCAAAGAGTTTAAAGGGTTTGTCTGTATCATTCCAGTTGAGTCTGCTTTGAACATTGTCTTACTTCAGACTTGTAGTACAAGTAGAGCAGTGTAGGTAAGAGTCAAAGAAAAATTCCCCTTCATATGAGTACAAGGATGGTTCTCAGGACTGGTATGAGTACAAGAATTCCTCTTGGTATGAGTACGAACTACAAAGAGAATTCCTCTTGGTATGAGTACAAGAACTCCTCTTGGTATGAGTACAAATATAATTGGTCTTGGTTTGAGTACAAAGAGAATTGCTCTTGGTATGAGTACAAAGAGAATTCCTCCTGGTATGAGTACAAGGAGAATTCCTGTTGGTATGAGTACAAAGAGAATTCCTCTTGGTATGAAAACAAAGAGAATTCAACTTGGTAATAGTACAATTCGAATTCCTCTTGGTATGAGTACAAAGAGAATTCCTCTTGGTATGAGTACAAGGAGAACTTTTGTTGGTATGAATACAAAGAGAATTCCTCTTGGTATGAAAACAAAGAGAATTCCTCCTGGTATGAGTACAAGGAGAATTCCTCTTGGTATGAGTACAAAGAGAATTCTTGGTATGAGTACAAGGAGAATTCCTCTTGGTATTAGTACAATTCGAATTCTTCTTGGTATGAGTACTAGCAGAATTCATCTTGGTATGAGTACAAAGAGAGTTCCTCTTGGTATGAGTACAACTACAAAGCTCCAAGTGTGAGTCAAGTACAGATCATCATTTTGCATTATTTTCTATATATATAAACACTTCTTGATGTTGTCATTGTCACATGTATCTGGAGTTGAAATCAGAAATACTTCACTCCTTTGGTTTGAGGTGTACATTGTCAATGTAAAACCCTATAACTTTAATTCTTTCATTCCACTGATAAAAAAAATCTGTAAATAAATTGAACATCAAGATAATCTTGTTTGTGTTGTCTCTTAACCTCAATATATATTTATATATATAATTGAAAAATGTAATTGCAATATATATATATATATATATTACAATTACGATTTTCAATTATGTATATTATAAATCTATATTTATATATATCTATATTTATATAAATATATCTTTATATATATCTATATATATATATATACATACATACATACATACATAGAACAGCACGCTAGGGTATTCTGATGGTAGCAGTAGCGTATATGCTGAGGGGAAGCCATATGGGAACTTTAGGTGTAAATTAATAATTAGGTTTTTTGGTATCATTTATATTGGTTTTACATGACAAAAAGGGACCTAGTGGGGGTGGCAAATGAGCAGAGTGGTTGGGCCTTTCAGGGACTGTACCTCAATAGTCTGTTAAAACATTGGGGTACTGATATAGGGGCTAACAATGAAACTCATAGGCCTATAAAAAAAATATAGACGTAATAAATGTATTTATCAACAGTAGTGTCACAGTATCAATAAATCTTAGGAGCTCTCTAAATTTATTGTTATTAACTTGTGAAACCCGAACAGACGCACAGTCATCTCTTCCCCGATCATGCATATATACGTAATGAGCGGTTAAAATAATCGTGGCATTTTTTTTTTAAGCCAGTCCTAAAATATGTGCCTAGAATATTGAGGTTGTATACTTTTGTCATTCCCTTGTTAAATTGAAAACTACCAAGAATTGCAACAGCTTGCTCATTCTTGTCACCAGAAGAAAATGTTTCTTTTGATATTCTAGAAATGCAGTCATGAGACACCATCACTTCTCACGACATGTGACATTTCACTGTTTCATGTGGTTGTGATTATGAACATGCTAATGAGAACGCACTGGTCCTGCAGTACGTACCTCTCAGAATGCATCAGTGTAACCTCTTACTGAGCAATACCACCACTGTTACCATTTATGCAGCAATGTGTTGCTAATAGTTGATGCCTAATACTTCTCAGTAGGTGCAACCTTTAGGCATCACTCCACAGCATTTGAGTTCACAAGTCCCACTCACGTTAATGTATATAGTTCCCTCTTTGTATTGAGCGATGCAATCTCCAACCTGTGCTATCATTCATACAATAGACCCTATTGTTCCCCTTTGTATTGAGCGATGCAATCTCCAACCTCTGCTATCATTCATACAATAGAACCTATTGTTCCCCTTTGTATTGAGCGATGCAATCTCCAACCTGTGCTATCATTCATACAATAGAACCTTACTGGTGCTAGCAGAATATATCACTAAGACTTGCACAGATTTTCCAACAAGGGTAATGGATTGGATGTCTTTAGGAATACTTTGCAAAACTTGTGTATCTCTAACAACATTTCAGAGTAACTTTTGAATTGGCTAGTCTAGTACACATTGTTCCAACCATTCTCACCTATTTAGCTATGTGCTACATATATTGTAAAGTGGTTCCAACTCCCGATGCTGCAAACATTCTTGATCTTATGTTGGTAACTGTAGCAGTTTCACCTTTTCTTCTTCAACTTTGGTTTACGGACTTTCATCATGTATGGGTTACTAGAGACATCTACAGCATCCACTTTCCTCTTGTTTTTGTCTGGAGTCTCTCCACTACTAGACAGATCTGCATTTTTGGCATCATCTTCATTTTGTCCCATCCCACTTCTGTCACCACTGTCATGGGAGGATGGTTGCTGCTCGACTGGGTCACGGTTGACTTGAGAACTTTCTTTCGCTACATCATGATCGATTGGTAACAGCGCGTCTGAGTACGGCCTTGCAGATGGTGTGCATGCAATTACTGTCACAGGAAGTAAAATAATATCTATGAATGCAAAACCCAATATGCGGCAGCATCGTTGATAAGAAAATTTGATCAAAGGACAGGAAACTGCAAACTGTAACTTTGGCTTCCAAGAGCTCAAAAGGAAAATATTTTGGACTGACAACACACTGTGTGCAATATATATGTTAACATCTGTATTGATATGTTGGCATAGAATGGATTCATAGACCAAAGTAATCTCACTAAATGTCCTCTGATGTGGTCATTCGTTCATAATAGGAGTTTTCATACCCAGTATCACACTTCATTGAACATCAAGAGAGCTTTTTACTCACATGGAAAGAGATTACTATCTCCAGGAAAGAGTGTCTGGCTGTCTGTAGTTTTTGCTATGAAATTAGTCAGAGCTCTCTCCACGCTTCGTTGCTGGGTAGCCGCATTCGTTCTTACTACCTTATAGGTGTTTTCAAGTTTCTTAAAGGTCTGTGAAAAGGACGAGAAAATGGTTTACCAGGGTATAAAAAACCACGCTGCAGCCAAAAATACAATACATATTTGATCGCTTCTTGGTTCCATTTTAAAGCAATTGGTTGTGTTTATCATTTCTTACAACCATGCTTTACTACTTCAATATTTATTCCAGTATTCATTAACAGCACCTTTCTACGATAGACGATACAGAGTATTTCACCCAAACACAGAGGTGAGCCTAGCTGGTAATTTTAACCATCATTTAAATATCAACATTCATCTAGAAGGCCTGTCAATTAACAAGCAACATATTTGCAAGTACCAGCAAGGAGTATCAGTGCATGAATGGTGTCAGTAGTGGGATATTGGACTGTACAAATTTGAGCTGTTCTATGTAAATTAGATATATATGGTACCTGTTTATCATTCTGACACTTCTGCAGGAAACTAACAACATACTTTGTCCTTGTATTTATGAAGTGGAATACTTTACAATGCAAACACTAAGTAGATTCTTATCAAGCTGCATTTGGTATTGTGACTGTTTCAACATATATATGAGGTGGAATAGTTTACACATTGCAAAACACTAAGTAGATTCTTATCAAGCTGTATTTGGTATTGTGACTGTTTCAACCTATACAGAACAGTGTGTGCTCCACCAATTTCATATGTCCACTTGTTCTTGTTTCCTATCCAAACCTTTGTGTTGGTTTCATTGAATCCTTCCAACTGTGATATTGGTGGACTAAAGTAAAGTTTTCCTTTAAATGGTCAAGTATGCTACCGAACCAACACATTGTGACAAATTCAATGTAAGCCACTGTTTACGGCAAGAGGGAGGAGGGGGGGGGGGGGTTGGGTGGGTGGGTGTTGAGATGACAGGTAGGTACAGTAGAGAGATACTCACAGCTGTTTTGATGTATGTATGTGGGTCTGGAAACACAGGCAGGTAGTCTGGTACATATGATGGATGTTTCTTCCGTTGTCCGGTCTCTAAAGTGGCCGGTGTACCAGTTGGGTACATCATCTCCTCTGCATCGGAGATAAACAGATAATGTCTCGAGGAGAATAAATATTTTTAAAATCTGGTGAAATTTTATGAACATATCTGGCCACAGCCATGGGCGGCGATCCGTACTTCTGAGTGGGGGGGATATGACCTTGTTGACTATCTAAGCGTAGCGCCACCATGAGTTGGCGCGAAGCGTACAAGAAAATTTTGGGATTTACAAACCCTCTAGATGGCCGGAAACGGCACTTGACGAGGTTTCCAAGCGGCATATACCCAACTTTAAAATAGGGATATCATGTCCGAAATAAATATAATAATCAGGATCCAAAATACTTTTTTTTTTAATTTCGGGTGTTATTTTGGGAAAATTGCCCCTGTCAATCTTGTTTCAGGCGCTACGTTAGAATGTTCGAGAGCTCTTTATATTATTCGATGAAGAAAATGGCCTCATGCAGGCTATTACAGGCCTATACACATGCAATACACAATTACACATAGTTACATTCCTAGGTACCGATTGCTAGGGCATCCAGGTGAAACGTACGTGTATTAACAGGGGCGTCGGAAGCTATTTAGGATTGGTACGGAAGATCAGAGTGTGGCCATCTACCCGGCATCTTCCGTTTGGAAGGTCAAACTACGCTACGTGCCACCATTGGTTGGCGCGTAGCGTAATGGAGAAAAGTTTGAAAAAATGCCTCCCAGATTGCAGGAAATGGCACTTCCCGAGCTTTTCTTATGTTTATTTCATTTATTTTTCCATTTTCTCACAATGTTTATATAATGATAGGACTGTGAAGACAATACCATGCAAAGAAAATAATAAGTAGTAATTCAAATAAAAGAAAAATAATGGAAATTACGGAGAGAAAATGGTGGAAGGGCTTGGAAGCCGTAGCTTGTACAAGAAGCCCACCAGGAATAAAGGTAACAAGTATAAAGTATATGGGCATTCTCCCTTGTCTGTTTTTGTACCCGATTAATCTTCTGAAACACATTTTGAAGTATGTTTCATTTTGGTTCTTTATTTTTTGCCTTTTTATTCTTCTTAGTGCTACTTTTATTCTCCTTTTTTTTGCGCCGTGAATATTGGTCCGGCCAACCACTCCGACGCCCCTAATTAAGCATTACCCTGGTAGCATGAGATTCTCAGCTGTTCGAGGGAACATGTACGTGTGTGACCTACTATAGGGCCTATATGAATACTATGAGGGTGCATATATGTACTATATCAATACCGTGGGCGCAATAATACATTTTGTTGTTATAGGGCCAATGAAGCCTACAGTAAACTATTCTTGCTTTATAAAGAGGGTTTATTTGAAAAGATCGCACTGCGTTTATATATAGGCGAGAAATGAAGCTAAAAAAGAGCCGTACATTCACGATGATGCATAAATGAAGGCACGAAAATATTCTTATTCCTGGCATTTGGTGGGGGGGATATGGTGTATTACATCCCCTCCACCCATTTTCATGGGGGGGATATATCCCCCCATCCCCCCCAGGATCGCCGCCCATGGCCACAGCCTACAGTCCTGCAGTGATCTCTTTGTTGGAACTGAGCTGAATTTTTAAAAAATTTTATTTTATGTTTATTAATAATGTAAAAATAATGTATGACCGAGGAAAATAATATTCTAGATAAAAGCACACAAGTTGTAGATGGATGACATGCTAAAGAGAATATTGACAACTTAGTAAGGAAACATTTTTGATGTATCACAATCACAAATCAATTTTTTTATTTAAAATATGATATAATGAAACAAAATAAAGCTTCAGATGAACATCTACTGTATTAAAATGCAATAGTCACAGGACACCTACCATGATCCACTTCTTAGATTATGGGAAGAGATTATGGAGTAAATATATTTTACATTCAACCAACCATATCTAAGGTTAGGAATAATATATCGAGATTGGGGTTCTCAACTAAGACTGTAGGATACTTGTCTCTTTCACATATTTCTAATATAGACTCATCTACGTCCGATGTACGCCTTTTAAAGGCATTGAAGATTCGCTCAAAACCTTGTGCTGCCCTCTGAAAAAGTTAACTTTCCGTTGCTTGCAAGTGAATTTTTTATCTTGTCGCTACAAAATGCAGACAGTAATGAAACGTGATACAGTACCTTGTTATCTTTTATCTAGACCTGAGATGTCCATCGCTGCTTTGTACACTGTGTTGTGGGTATTGACCGTAGCTGCATGTATTGACTGTACACTAGTGTCTAATTACCGACGGTAGCAAGATGTGTGTGTATTTTCTGGGAACGATGGTGGTGTCTAACACTTCTGTTACCCCTTATTCGAAACAAGGTCAGATTACCGGCATTAGCCGTTTCTTTGTGCGGGAGTCTTCACTCCCTTTAAGTGAGGTACCCTCCATGGTCTTTGACCCCCGTCCCCAGCAAGGACATGGTTAACCCGAACCACTGACAGCTGAGGGATGGATAGCTAAGAGCACATAACTGATGACCCCTTAAAGCAGCATTTTGCATCCTTTCCTATAATTTTCTCAACCTCTTTGACCCCACGATGCCATAACGACAAACATAACTAGCATATCTACTCAAATCTAACTTCAATTGTTGGAATGAAAGTCGAAAGATGTACAACTTTGGACGCTGTTTTTCTGTAAGATATTTTCCTATAGGATCGCAATAAAGCCCAGCAAGGACATGGCTAATTCGAATCACTACCAGCTGAAGTGTGGATATATCAGAGCACATAACTGCTGACCCCTTAAGGTAATGGTGTTGAGTGTCAATCTAGCTTAGTTATACTTTCTTTGCCCCTACAAGGTTTATTTTACTTCATGATATTACACAAAAATAATAGTTCATTCAGAAGAAACTAAGACAGAGAGAGACTGACGACATATTTAAATAATTCTCACGTTTGGGTATCTTCACACGGCTGAGTTTGCGTTGGTATTCTCTGAGGTTGGAAATGTCCGAGCCCATCTGTGATACCGCCATAGCAACATCAGTGACCATAGGCATGGTACGACCAGTTAGCTCACTGAAAGACTTGGAACTTCGTCCAAACTCAATGATATCTACAAAATATGATGGATTGATGTTACAGGTTATGAGCAATGAAGTTACAAGCAATGAGGCTTAGCAATCGGGAGGTTCCGAGTTCTATACCCGGCCGGGTCATAGTAAGGTGGGTTTTTCATCTAAGAGCAATCTATGGTTTTCTCATCTAAAATGACTTTCTAAAAGTGAAAGGATTTCCAAATTAAAGTGAAGATGTCGAATTGGAAACCACCTCACATGTAAACTTGCAACGCAATTAAGCCCTTGCGGGTTCTCCCACATTTGTGGTTGCCTATTGCATACCAAAATAACTGCTGATTATTATTATCTTTGCAATATTACCAAATTTAGTCATTTGCTTTACAGAGCTGCATCAAGACAGAGTGTTACTGTTACTAACTTACTGTGATTAAGTGGCAAAGGTCTCTATTTGAAGCTACTGTATACTCAACTTTTTTGCAAAATAGTATTTTTTTAAAGCAAAAACTACTTTTAAAGTTTCACGTTTATTCAGTTCTTCAGGTATGAAGTACAAAACATCTCTTTTTAAATGCTATTGTCTCAGTTGCATACAATAAACTGGGATTAGCTTATTTGATAGATCTCATTGCACCGAAATGCAGTTCTCAAAATGGTAAAATTGCTATACAAGTGCAAAGATGTACAGTGGGCCTAGACTAGAGCAGTTTTGTACATTGTAACAACCCTTTTTGTTAACTTACAATGCATTTAAGCATTTGCAGGTTTCTCCCACATTTGTGGTTGCTTAAGCGTAGTAAAATAACTGCTGATTATTATTATTATTATATATCTTTGCAATACCAAATGTAGTCATTTGTTTTACAGCAGTTTCCCAGCATGGGGACCAGTAAGGACAAACCTACAGTACCCAGCACCACCTTTTACACACTTGATTGTAGTCACAAGATGTTGCACCATTTTATACATTATGCAATGATTGCAATCTCTTAGATTGGTTTCTTCTCCCAATTTGTTATGATAATATTTAACATACTAATTGATGCTAAATTTACCATTATGCAATGCTGAAAGAATTTCTGTACATACTGTAATTCCATTAGAATCAAACACTTTGCATTGCTAGATTAACTATGTAATAATCAGTGTTAGTTTCAGCTTGCAGGTAATTAACATTAATAACGAGGCAACAAACAACATTTATTAATTACAGATAATGTATCTGCCAGTGTAACAGAGCTGCATCAAGACAGAATGTTACTGTTACTTTGATTAATTGGCAAAGGTCTCTGTATTTGAACTTCAAGCTATACTCAACTTTTTTGCAAAATAGTGTTTTTATAAAGCAAAAACTACTTAAAAGTTTCACGTTTATGCAATTCTTCAGGTACGAAGTACAAAACATCACTTTTAAAGTGCTGTTGTCTCAGTTATTTACAATAAACTGGGATTAGTTTATTCGATATATCTCATTGCACCGAAATGCACTTACTCAAAATGGTCAAATTGCTATACAAGTGCAAAGATGTAGGCCTAGAGCAGTTTTGTACATTGTAACCACAATATTTGTTGTTATAAGAGACAATTTAAGTCAAAGCTTTCAAACCTGCTACAAAAAATTTGATCTGTACATAACTTATTCCTATCGTTGAAACATTTCTAGAAGCTTACCGGAGGGCATTGCCACCGAACCCTTACTACAATATCATGGTTGATAGTGTTGCGTCGATAATTGTTTGCGATATCTGTATCGGGCAATATTTGCAACATCTAATGGTTGACTGTGGCAGTGGAAATAATAACCAACCTTTTCTTTTACGATATTGATAGTTTAGAAGAATGCATGTTAGTAATTACGTAAAATAAACGGTATGTTATGCTCACAGCTTTGAACGATTTCTGTCAAGGTCTCGATGCAGCTTTCTGTACTCGAATCAAACCCTGCATCTCGACAGAGTGCAGCCACAGCAACAGACAGAGCACGTCGGTGTGCAGCTGCGTGCTTGGAGCTGGCTGTTGAAGTCATTCTGGAACTGAAAGAGGGTCACTTCTACAAAAACTGTGAAAAGATAAGAGTTTGAAGAAGGGAGGACATTAAAAACGTGAAGGAGATGAAATTTTCTCAAATGTCTGTATCGCCATTTCAATTTGATGGCGAAATGATATCGCCATTTCAAATTTTCTCAAATATCTATATATCGCCATTTCAAGTCACAAAGTCTGTATGTGAATGCAGTTAGTTACACTTACTGTATAGGGGTATGCTACTTTCGCGGAAACGGTATGCATACACTAAGCCTATCCTGTCACAGAGAACTAATAGATCAATTTTCTCAAATGAACTATTTCGCCTTGATCTTTATTTGCTTAATTATTAGCCTACCATAGCTTCAGGTATCAGTTTGACCGTTCATATGAATGTGTGACCAACTTCACACAAATATCTGCACTATAAATGTGAAGGTTCTGTAATTTTTTGGCTAACTACCAGGCCTACGGAGTAACTCTTGGTTCTAGCAGTCTTCAAATAGTTAGGGATGACCATGACATTCCGCGTGTACACATACATGTACATGTAAAGGCGCTTTTCAAACATTCTCATGTTTTGGGTTTACGATGGATGAAGTCTTGTTTGATTTCTTGACCAAGTTATCTAATTATCTTGTTGACCACTACTAGTGTGTAATTAATGGGCATAATATCATCCGTTGAGACGGGAACGTTTAATTTTGAAAGCATGTCTAATTAGTGGCGTCGCCAGACATTCAATCTTGGGGGGGGGGGTGGGGAACAGGGGAGGCACAGCACTTAATTAGGGGAACAATGTTTATTTGTTTATGTCGTCCTGGGGGAGGGGTCTCAGGGGAGGGGGTAAATACTTGATCTGGAGCTATATTTTGCAACTTGACGTACCTTTTTCAGTCTAAGTAATAATAATAATAACGATTTATAAGGGTGTTACTAAAACGAATGACAATTGCGTTACACATAACGAATGACAATATGTTGTACACACTAAAAAAATGCGTTGACTAAAACGAATGACAATAATGACAGCACATACATTTTCTTCAACCGGATATCACAGTTCAGATTTCGTGGGTATCTAGATATAGTAAAGTACGGACAAGATAAAAACGCACCTTTAAGTAAGCGAAATTGTAAGTCTGATTTTAAAAAGTAAATTTAACGTCATTTTCCCGATATTAATTGTTAGAAACTAACAATACTATAACCTTGAAACGGCTTCAATTATCTTTCTATATAAATCTACAGAGGTAAAAAGCACAGAACTCAAGCGCATTCTCACACAAAATCTTTCCCTGTGGTTTCTATCCGTAAATTACACCAAAACCCTACACCCACGTAACATGCGATTTTCCTCAAATCATTTTTGCGCAGAAAACCAATAACCGCATTTACTCCACTCCGTTAATCATTCTATCTCCACTCAACACTGTCCTTCGTTGTCATTCGTTGTCATTCGCTGTCATTCGCAAATGATAATTTACCCTGTACAAAGTCAATTGTCATTCGGTCATTCGCTGTCATTCGTTTTAGTTTGTCCCATTTATAACGCGCACATATCCGCCCTGCGGGGTACTCAAGGAGCAAGCTAGAGAAAACACAGTCTGTCCGATACTTATGTCTTCATATGAGGTGGATAAGAAGTTTATACAAAAACTTGAAATTGTCCCTTTTGCTTTGATATTGTTTTGAACTATTAAGGGTCATAAGGTGCAATTTTATGCTATATGGTAATTATCCATTATGAGAGAGAGAAAAAAAAATGTTTTCCGCTTGAATAGTTGAAACGGAAGCATACTTCAGCCCCTCCATCTCAAGAGGGATTGGGTGAAAGTTTACAAAGTGAAGAAGAGTGCTGAAACTTAAATTAAAATTCATGCAGGGTAGTGGTGAAGTTTAAGCACTAGCGGCTCACACCGGGGACTCTGTGACCTTGTTAGTGAGAAAACAACTGGTTATGCATGTGATGGTTGGCGGAAAGAAGTTTCACTAATGAACATTATACGTTTCGACGTCCTTTGTAAAAAAAAAACACTTTTGTTTGAGTATTTTGTTAACACAACAAATCGCATCTGGGGGAGCGGCACCCTTTGTTGGGGGCACGTGCACTCAAAGCCACCCGTGCCCCAGGCCACGTCATGGCGACGCCACTGAGTTTAATGCATGCACTCGAATTTTTCCTAATTTTGGCCATTTTGACGGAAACTTGATAATTTGTAAGTACTGGCTAGCCTATTCCGAATTTGCAGAGTGGTCACACTGCATAGTAATGCACGATTCCATTTCCAGGTTTGCCCTAGCAAGTGGTAGCCTACTTGCGAGTAGTGCATGAATGGGTTTAAGAAAGCTTTAAGCAATGTTCCGGGTCTAAATTTCCTTCTCTCCCATAGGTTCTTGATGGTCCCTACTGATTCTTTTTCCTACTCATCGAAACTAAAGAAAACGTTTCTTTGTGTACTTATCTCGATTGTCAGATACCAGGAAATTACATCTATAATAGTGTTTCATTTCCAAATTGTCCTTGTGAGAGGACCCTATATTTAACGGCTGGAACTCAGGAATTAACTGTTCAATTTGGGTAAAGGGAACATTAATTACAGTACCGTCACCATGGTTACAAGTGTTTGGGAATGGGTCATATTGCAAAAGTACCCAAAAGGACCGAACCCCCCCCCCCCCCCGCACTTGAAGTCCCCCATCCAACGCCGATGATAAAGTCTGGTTACTCCACAGCTTAGTGTATAAATGCTCTGAATTTCTGAAATCAACGGTGACCGCACATCAACGGTGACCGCACATCACACAACAGTTGAAGCGGGAACTTTGCAGGGTTATCGCGTACATAGTGCTGCACATCTAGTGTGTAGCTACCTACTGCACTATGAGTGCATGTATAACACGTGCAATTCACAATTGCGTGCAATTCACAATCGAACATTCCGTCGTAAGTTGCATATAAAAACTACAATATCCAAAAGACCGCTATTATATAGTTTTCCCTCTAAATTTCGTATTCTCGAAGCACACCAAGCGCTCCAGGAGCTCCAAACAGTTGTGGCCGCCGTCTAATAGTCACCCGGCGGGCCGTTTTTTTTTAAACAAAAAATGAAGGAAAACAAAAACTGCAGAATGAAAGAAACAAGTAAAAATACAATAAGTGACAATTTTTTTATTTCCTGATTTCTTAGCTCAGCCAAATAAAGGAGCGAGAAGGCATTCGACTATCAGAACAATTAACAAATAAGTCTAACTACTTGTGCGCTAGGTAAATTTGAAAACACGTCCATATACACAACCTGGTCCGTGATTGAATAATGAATGAATAAATGAATGGATGAATGAATGAATGAATGAAATGAATGAATGAATCATGGGCGGCGATCCGTACTTCTGAGTGGGGGGGATATGACCTTGTTGACTATCTAAGCGTAGCGCCACCATTGGTTGGCGCGAAGCGTACAAGAAAATTTTGGGATTTACAAACCCTCTAGGTGGCCGGAAACGGCACTTGCCGAGGTTTCCATGCGGCATATACCCAACTGTAAAATAGGGATATCATGTCCGAAATATCTCATAATCAGGATCCAAAATACTTTTTTTTTAATTTCGGGTGTTATTTTGGGAAAATTGCCCCTGTCAATCTTGTTTCAGGCGCTACGTTAGAATGTTCGAGAGCTCTTTATATTATTCGATGAAGAAAATGGCCTCATGCAGGCTATTATAGGCCTATACACATGCAATACACAATTACAATAGTTACATTCCTAGGTACCGATTGCTAGGGCATCCAGGTGAAACGTATGTGTATTAACAGGGGCGTCGGAAGCTATTTTTGATTGGTACGGAAGATCAGAGTGTGGCCATCTACCATAATTATCGGGGGGGGGGGGACGTTTGGAAGGTCAAACTACGCTACGCGCCACCATTGGTTGGCGCGTAGCGTAATGGAGAAAATTTTGAAAAAATGCCTCCCAGATTGCAGGAAATGGCACTTTCCGAGCTTTTCTTATGTGAATTCTCCCTTGTCTGTTTTTGTACCCGATTAATCTTCTGAAACACATTTTGAAGTATGTTTCATTTTGGTTCTTTATTTTTTGCCTTTTTTTTCTTCTTAGTGCTACTTTTTTTCTCCTTTTTTTTGCGCCGAGAATATTGGTCCGGCGAACCGCTCCGACGCCCCTAATTAAGCATTACCCTGGTAACATGAGATTCTCAGCTGTTCGAGGGAACATGTACGTGTGTAGGCCTACTATAGGGCCTATATGAATACTATGAGGGTGCATATATGTACTTTATCAATACCGTGTGCGCAATAATACATTTTGTTGTTATAGGGCCAATGAAGCCTACAGTCAACTATTCTTGCTTTATAAAGACGGTTTATTTGAAAAGATCGCACTGCGTTTATGGTAGGCGAGAAATGAAGCTAAAAAAGAGCCGTACATTCACGATGATGCATAAATGAAGGCATGAAAATATTCTTATTCCTGGCATTTGGTGGGGGGGATATGGTGTGTTACATCCCCTCCACCCATTTTCATGGGGGGGATATATCCCCCCCATCCCCCCCAGGATCGCCGCCCATGGAATGAATGACATGTAGACACTTTTTAAATATAAGTATATTACATTGTAAGATCTAGCTCATTCATCATGCGAAGCGGCGCTGCTCTCATATTTATAGATTAAATGTCTTGTTAATTTAACGTTTTGTTTTCCCTTAACGGGACACAAAGTGACCCCAGTCACCATTATTGACCACAGAAATGGAGATAACTGAACCATTCTGCATGTACATAGCTAATAATACAAGACTTGTCGTTTGCTTGATGTAACAGACTTAAACTTTCATCCATTCATGAAGTTTGAAGACTTGATCAAGTCCAGAAATACATGACGTCATTGAGTCACATGCACGTTCTTCATATTTGATGAGTATTTTCTTTATTATTTTGTACAATATATAGTTGTCTGCAATGGATGTATTGTAATTGTCGAATATAAACTGTTTAAACTCCACATAGGAGCTATTGATGCCGTTGGTTTCAGTGTCAACGCTTTTGACATTTTACCGAGAAAATATGAATAGAGAATGTCATAGCTAGAAAAAGTAAAAATGTTTCAGATTATAGTTCATTATATGATATCACAGATTTAAATAATTACAGTTCCCAGACACGACTTCTAAAGTAGGATATCTCGTAAACGGACTAAAGATTGGAGTAATTCTTCACATCAGAGATCTATGCAAAAATGAGAGTTTTTGTGTGCATCTTGTAAAAGAGATATTCATCTTTTTATCATCCATACTGTTTTTGGACATTCTTAGAATATAAAGTGATGGTTCTCTTTTCATCAATGATTTTTTTGTCAAGACAAATATTCGTTAGGTTGTTAGCATTCGTAGCTATATTTTAAACTATGCGACTCGGTGTAAGAATAAATTCATCTACACATATCGCATATGATAGTTCACACTGTCAGATGGAAACCACGTGTCAGTATCTTGTCCCTAAATCGAGAAATCCTTGTTGAACTGTAACCTAATATGACTGCAATCAGTGACTTAACATTCAATTCTTCTAGACTTATTGGATCGATCAAAGAAGATGTTCTGTGATGTCATCATGGCAAATTTGATTTAAAAACTTGATTCTGAGACTGCTACTTATGTTATCTTCTTGTTGATTTATCCAAGACATAAGGTACATTTTAAATGTTTGTACATAATATATAGCTGTGAAAAAACTTGTTATTGTTGGAGTTTCTTGTAAAGGCAACCTTTTGTAGAAACATTATATACATGCGTCGACTATCATGAAGTATATAAGTGAGTAAAATATTTTAAAGAAAAACAAAAACAAAGTCATTTACATATGCATTGCTGGTATGATGTCATCGTTTCATCACTTCCAATTTGTTGCCAGTTGCAAAATATACAAAATATCACCAATTGATTTGAGAAATAAATCTGTGTAATAAATCAAAATGCAGGTGGTTTTGACCGAAAATGCAGAACATGTCTTACAACTTTTGTTATAAGATTTCAGATTCTGACACTGGATTATCTCTTTAAACTGGTTTAATCATCACACGATTATTACCCGGATCAACAATCATAAGAAATGCCTCTCCACCGGAACGGTAGAAGTGTAATCCCCGAACAAAGTTCAAACGTTTACTTCTACTGAAGAAACCACCAACTGGACTTTCTTCAAGAATATACATTTGCTTCTTGTGAGGATTATATTTTACGATGATTTCATACTGATCAACATAACCTTTGGCTCTAAGGGCAACGTAAACATTCCCTTCATCATCTACATCTATTCCCCTACACTGTACGTCGGATCTCCCAGGTACGTCTAACTTAATAACAGTGTTTCGTTCTGTTAGATTAGTTGAATAAATCTCAATTGCGTTTCGAGCAAAATCTGAAACCAAAAGCTCGTTGCTGTTGTGATTTCTTTTAATGTACCAAGGATCGTGCAGATCTTTGTGACGAAACTGACGAATGTACGTGCCATCCCTTTCAAACATTGCTACAGCCGCTGAGCTTTGCTCTCGGCCAGTCAAGACATAGATACAACTTGATTCCGGACAAGACGATATACCAGCAGGACTGGTCATATGTGATTCACCGAAACTGTCAATGTAATTCAAAGATTGATCAAACATCGCCACGCATCCACAAGACTTGTCTGTTACATATAATTTCTTGTCAAGAAAAACGGCAGCAAATGGCCTGAAGCCTTCCTTTTGGTAAACCTTTACCTCTGTTCCTTCCATGTTATATGCCTTGATACCATCGTCCATCAATACGAAAATTTCATTCTGAAACGTTAGCACGTCGTGTGGCTGGTTAATACCTGATATTTCTGTGCATGTTGGTGGTTTGGCAAATCTAAATTGAGTGCCATGTCGAATACTTTCTGAGCACTTGTGTCCCTCATCTGCAGTGCCAATGAAAGAAAATGAATATGATTATGTGTGCATGGATATATAGATTTGCATTTTCCAACACCATTAACAGCCAGAAATAATAACTTGACCATTTGGAAACGACACAAAGCTGGGATCTTATGATGTTGTTTTCTAGTTACAAGTTGATGATACATTGGCAGGGAATTATATAATTGACGAGTTCATAATTATTTATCTTAACTATGTGTTTGAATTAATATACGTAAACAAAAGTTTGCTTCGGTTTTTTTTTTTACACCACCAAGATTTTCTTAAAGAGTCCCACGAGTTGCTCATATGTTTGAATACTGTTTTCAATTTGTTAGCAATTGATGGTGGAATACAGTTGCCATCAAAGATATAAGTTGTGCAAGTGTTTTACTCTCAGTTCCACATCAATTGAAAATGATCCTTTTTGCCTGTATAACAACTATTTACCTGTTATTGCAGAACTTCTTTTCTTTGCCTTCGGTAGATTTTGAAGCTGAAGAATAAAAATAAATATATCAATTACCACGTGACTGCTAACAACGTTACTAGCTCCGAGAATTTTTTTTCGTCTGTAAAATGTGACGATGGTATTAATAAATAAAAATATTAATAACAAATAATTTATAACGTTACGTAATGCTATATTTGAATCAACGAATTAACCCACAATCATCGACGTGCGTAATTTCACTAGGTTTTGAGGGATGATGCGTTTAATTCTTTGATATTTAACTTTTATGCAGACATGCGGATCTTAGGAGTGCGATTGATCCGATGCAGCTGCTACGTCATCGGTTGTTTCATTGACATACATTTAGTATGCTAACAAAGGACTATTCCGTAGATTTATTTACAAAAGAACTTGTCTGCATGTCATTAGGTCAATCACACATTCCCAGAGTATTGCATGGCGAGAATGTGCTTATTTCAATGTTGGTAATAAATGGTTAATGCATCTGGCAAAAGCAAAGTGCATGACATCATCATGGCAATTCAGCGGAGAATTTTGTCAGCTGTGCTAACCATTAAAAATATCAAAACAATCACTATACAAGGAAAATAAAACAGGCATTTAATAGTTAAGCTACATTTTAATTATCAATTTTCAAATTCAACAAAGATCCTTTGTAGGCTGGCTCTGATATAAACAGTCACAATGTGTGTGCCAAGACGGATTACTTTCTTCTCCACCAAGATATGGACAACCTGCGGTGTCCGGCAAGCAATTACATGAACTGTGTACTTCTTGTGATGAATAATTAAACCACAATGACAATTATTGACGTATTTCGCATGTGTGCCAATCATCTGTTCACTGAGCCCAACAAACGTATTGTTCAGGGATAAAGGTACTTGGTAATTACAGTAAGTACAAGCAATGTGAATATGCTTAAAGGTCAACACAACTGGCTAAAATTCCCTTGGCGGGAAAAAAATCTAGAGGACTGTGTTAACTTGATCAGATATAATCTTACTTTGAGTAATGATTTCGATTACAGTTTACCAATTTGTTAAAAAAATATGATGATTAACTGCAAAAAAAAGAACGAAAAAAAGCGCTTTACAAGACGTACTCACCTTACGTTGACCACAAGTCTCTGCTTCTCTCTCAACCAGTTTCCGTGCTTCGTCAAGTGATTGCTTTAGTACTTCAATTGATTGTGTCAGCTCCAGTCGCTTAACAAAATTCCACCAGCTAAGCTTCTTGTACTTTTCTAATTCTGAAATCTTCCTCATAACGTCGCTTTCTGCCTGAATGGCTGCTTGCAGGTCTACAGGAATAGAGAAAAATTAAATAAATTAATAAATCAATGATTGAGTGAATGACGAAATGAATGTGATAAATGAATTGATCATTCAATCAACTAATCAAGATTCGATCAATTAAATAATCGATCATGCAAATTTAACAATATTCCTGTCAGTTGGTGTTTCAGAAGGGATCTTTTGTCATACACTCTAAAATTGTTTTGCAAATAATTGACCAAACATTGGATACGTCGGTTTCCAGCTAAAATTCCGGTAACGAGTTGCTTCTAAACGAGTAAAATTGCATGCGACAGTGTAACCAATTTTTAATTACTTGTCTTAATTAGCCTTACCCTTTATTAATTGGTTAGATAAGTACGTATCCAGTGTTTAGTCAAATGTTTGCCTAGCATTTTGTAGAACGTTGTGATGTTAAGCGGCCGTATTTTACTTCCACCAGATGGAGATTAATCAAGGAGAGAGAATTTCCCAAGGTATTTATTCCATCCAAATTTGAATGCAAGTGTCCACATGCTTATACACTCTCAGCCTTTGACAATAAAATCGGCTTCGTGGGAAACGTTAAAAGCCATGCGGTTGTTATATCGTCAACAACTTTGTCAATTGTTTTCCGTTGAGTAGTTTTTAAAGGACTTAATTACTAGTAGCTCTAATTGTATTGTTTATGCTCCCTTCCCTAGCATGATAACACATTTCATACAGATTACCTGATGGTGGCATATTTACGTCTACGGTCATTTCATCCATTGATTGAATACGGTCGCAGTTCTTTAACAGTTCGTGACGTATGTCCCTCGCTTTTATTCTGTGATGCAGCAAGTCAATTTCGTTAAGTAGTCTGTCGTTCGGGTCCAGTAGCTTTTCATAGTACCTGTGTAAGCTCGATATCTGTGTAACAATACCTACCAGTGCAGCTAGCATTCCTCCAATGCGCTTCCTGTCAAAATGGATTGAGGATCATTAAAACATTGAATAAAAACTTCATTTCGCATAATAGAGACCAAGGAAAACAAGAAGAGAAAAATCAACCGATTTATTCAACTGAAAAGTACCTTGTGGTTAACTTTAATATTAAATATATGGTTAAGTTTCAAAAGTGTATTTCTTGTGAATTAATGTTCCCATGCATGTTATAAAAATTGAGGAATACCAACTCGATTGGGAAATCGTGAATCCCATATGTTAGCAGATGGGCTAAACTTATCTCACTGAAGTAATCATTTAAAACAGTAACCCTCAACAGCTGGCTTAGCATGATTTTGGTGTTTAAGAAAAAACTTACAAACTGATTTCGCACTTTGGTCCAGGTCTAGGACCGCTGAGAGCATTATCGGTATCATTCATTCTTACGATGCTGTTACTTAAAACGAAAGAAAGAAACAATAAAATAATGTAACGTTAAACAGCTGCCGTCGATTGAAAATGAAGTTAATATCATTTCTGGCGCCAATAAAAGTGTAACTACAAGACTAAATTTATATTAAAGCTTATAAAAGCTACCCTGTGTCATTTATTATCTGCTAGATACTGATATCACCATAAAAGTGAAAGAGACACCTTATAGCTGTATTATTTTCGTGACATAAGACTGCCTTTACGAACATTAGCATTTCTACGGGTCTATAAATCATTAAGTTGGTAGTGAAACTTACTGTTACTACGTTTATCTCGACATAAATAGGCATTCACACATTCTACTGAGCGATGATGATATTGAATTAATCCAAGAGAATCAGAAATCACTTGAACAATCGCGTAATGAAAATGGGAACACAATGTTATTTGATAATACAAACGAAACCTCGGCAAACCTCTAGCCGATATACGTCGTTTTTAGTGCCACGTACGTCCTACCCATAGCTTTCTAAGAGATAAAATAAACACAATCTGTACAAAGTTCTATATCAAACCTTGTTCTTAAATGTCATATCGTCAGTGTCAAGAGTGTTATTTGTCAAGTAATAAAAGAATGATCTATGGTTTGCTCAACGTTCAATACTTTATTCATCAATAACACTCGGTACTACAGAAGAACACTATTCATATCACAGCCGTTTGTATGGGAGAGCACTTGGTGAAGTGTCGGAACTAAAACTATTATGTCATTACATTTTTCGAACTATAATTGAAACTTGTGCTACGAATGCATTGTTTTGTGAGGATGTCAAATGATATACTGAAAACATCTCTGTTGGTTGTCAGGTTTCTTTTATTTCTCGTACAATATACAAAGCTAATTACCCTGTGGAAATATAATAGCTGTACGTTGCATTTAGTAACTTGACACAAAAATATTCATTTATCAAACAGGTTATTTATGCAGTTACCTCCCTATAGATGCAAAATCTTACCAACACTAATATTGTAAAAAGAATGTGCAAACGGCAATAAATCAACATACAATTCTAAAATAGCAGTCCACTAAAATCAGAAACTATGCATATCCTCTTATTCTGCATTGGCCAGACAGAATATTCAAACAATAAAAGATAAACTATCCTTCATAACTGATTCCTAAGTGTCCCTTTGGAAGTAACCTTATCAATCCGTTATGTGGGAATAACCCTTGAAGTTACATAATTACAATACACAGATACTAATAATATTTCCTCAAACATAAACAGTTGGATAATGTCTCTCATAGAGTCACGAACTACGGAATACAATCAATTCCAAACATTAGTTGATACTGGTAATTTAAGGTTGATACTCCTGGACATCTCTGGCTTCAAAAGACTAATAAAAGTACAGTCCATTCTTCTAAAAATGGCTCATATGGGTATAAAACCTTCCTCTTAAGCACCATGATCATGGGCATTACTCTAAGATATGAATGGAAATCATTGTTCAGCACATAGCCTAAGCTATAAAAGCCTAACAGGAAATAATAGAACAATGTGGCTTCATACCATAAGATTTCTATCTTCATTATCTCCATAAAGTTAACATGGTCTTGGCTCATGAAAGTTACAAAATGAGGATTTATACATTAACTTACCCCTTATGGCAGTATATCCCATAAACAATACCCTTTACTGCATGAATCTGATGAATTTCTCTGTGAATCTGATGGAATATATCTAGACAAAGGATCTGTTGTGGTCTGCTGCTCTCATTTAAATATAAAGAGTTACTTAAAATACAAAGAGCATGACTGTAGAGACATGTCGTTAATGGCAGGCGCGTATCCAGGATTTTCAAACCCGGGGGGCGCCAATTACTATCTAAGCGGAGCGCCACCATCGGTTGGCGCGCAGCGTACAAGAAAATTTCTTGTTTTGAAACCCCCCAGATCACCGGAAACCGCACTTCTCGGGCTTGAAATGACCAACCAGATGTACACTTTTTGCCTGAGAACCAAGTATTTCCTAATAGTTTTTTTTCCATCCATAACCTTTTTGAAGATTGTCAACCCGGCACACATCATGTTCGACCTGATCGCATCTCCTGTGGGTCTTTGCTTTTGTAGGTGATTCTACGTCGCGGCCCACAATACCCGTCAGCCCCACTTTTCAAGGTTTTGAGCCCCATATTTGTTCAGAATTTGAAAATTCACATTTCTCGTGAATAAACTCACTTCAAAACATACCCATAATGTTGTACAAAATTTCATCTATGGACAACCAATATAGAAAAAACTTCCTTCAACCCCTAACAGACCGGTCAAAATTGCACGAGTAGAGGGAAGTGTGATGTAGAATGTTGGTCAGAAATTTTCTAAAATTCAGACACAGTTAATTTATTGGTGTAGAAATATTAAAACCTGTTATAACGGCTATTATAAAACTTGGTTGAAGGAAATGAAAAAATAGCAGATATTTCCGAAACCGAACACTACACACATAAGCGTAGGAGGCGCGGCGGCAGTGGCGGAGCTAGGGGTATTGGTCAGGAGTGGCGAGAATGGTCTGAAGGGGCGCTTTCGACACTATCTAAGCGGAGCGCCACCACTGGCTGGCGCGTAGCGTACAGAAAGTTTTTGAGTAAAGATACTCCCTAGATCGCCGGAAATGACCCTTTCCGGGCCTGGCTAATTTGCAGATAAACGAAGAATAAGGTGTCATCGCCAAATTACACCAACAAAATGTGACAAATGTCAATAAGTAGATGAGAGCGCAATAAAAAGTCAATAATCACGAATAAGTAAAAAGTGGTAAAGAGCTGAAAAAGGCGCCAGCAGTCCATTTGAGTCCGTCAGGGGGGCATCCGCCCCCTGACCATATGGACGCTCCGCCACTGCGCGGCGGGGTGCAGTCCCTAATTCGCCATTACTAATGTAAAAGAGAGTTTTGACATAATTGGACCTCCATGCTTTTTATACATCTACATGTGACATGTCGTTGTTTACATTAGCATCCCGCGGTATACTGCGCAATTTGAACGGACCGTACGGTACATGATGGCATGCGATGTAATAACCGATGCTTGCTTATATGATATTGACATGAACACGTTGGACGCGCGCTTCGCGCGCGAAAATTTTTGGTTATTTTTTCAGGCAAGTCGGACAGCTTTGAGGCTTTTCATCCTGGAACGCCATTTTCATGCTCACTGATATGATGTGATATCTGCTGTTTGCGTTACAAATTCGAACAGGTGCGTAGCGAGGAATTTGCCAAGGGAGGGGCGAAGCCTGTAGGCAAATTATCTAAGCGTAGCGCCACCATGAGTTGGCGCGAAGCGTACAAGCAAATTTTGGCCGAAAATGTCTCCCAGATCGTCTCCCAGATGTCTCCCAGGAAAATGGAAACGTCAAAAAATGGAGTTGTCAGTGTAAGGGGTAGGGTGAGTCACACTTTTACGAAATCATTGATCCGTCACTGGCTACCCTTCAGCGCTGTAATGATGTCACTGTTCTTCTTTCTCTTCCCGGTGTCTTCGCGTTTTGCTTTTCCTCCCTCTTTTTCTCCTTTTTCTCTCTTTCTTCCTTTTCTTTTCCCTTCCTTCATCTCCTCCTCCCCTTTTTTTCCCCTCTTTTTTCCTTTTTTCTTCTCTTTTTTTCTTTTCTCTTTTTCTTACCCGGGGGGCGCGCGCCCCCAACGCCCCCCCCCTGGATACGCACCTGAATGGTATGGTTGGGAAGGTTAAAATGTTCTCCAACTGGGGTCTCAGTCTTCATGGTGTTGACTGTGGATCTGTGACAATAGAATCGCTTCTTGAGGGTGGTTTTGGTTTCGCCGACATACTGGATGCCGCAAACTCTCCAAGAGATCAGATAGATGACATTGGCGGTTGTGCAAGTGATGTGACCCTTAGTCTTGTGTGTGAGTTGCATGCTGTGGCTGGTGATGGAATTGGATTCAACAATGTGGTGGCTGCAGATGATGCATCTCAAAGTACGATAACATTTGAAAGTACCATGCTGAATGGGTGTAGGGTTAGAAGTTAGAGGTGGAACAGCAGCACGCACAAGAAGGTCTTGTAGGTTGCGTAGTCGTCTGTAGGCGATGGTGGGTTTTTCAGGGACGGCTCGTTGGAGTCTATCTGAAGTGAGGAGAATGTTGTGGTTGTTAGAGGTGATTTTCTGAAAAGGAGGAAGATTTGGGTGGAAAGTAACAACCAGGGGAAGCTTGTTGTCGCAATCTCGTCCCTTTTTGTCCTTCACTGCCAAAGTAGATGATCTGGAAAGTGTGCGGACTCTCTGAATTGCTTCACGCACCCTTCAAGCACTATGGCCCCTTGCAGTACGGTGTTTTTCCAAAGCATCTGTATGGCGAATGAAAGAGGAATTGTTAGAGCAAATGCGACGAAGACGAAGTGCTTGACTGTAGGCAATTCCAGACTTGCAGTGACGGGGATGGCAGCTTGAAGAATGGAGATACTGGTGTGTGCTGTGGGCTTGGTGTATAAGTCTGTAGAGAGAGAACCGTGTTCCTTGCGAACAGTCACATTGAGAAAGTTAACCTGTTGGTGAGAGTACTCAGAGGTGAATTTGATGGTGCTGTGGAAAGAATTGATGTGATTGATGAAGGTGAGCAGGCTATCCTCATCATTGGTCCAAACAAAGAAGATGTTACCAATGTAGCGCCATAAGGGGACGGCAGGGAGATGTACTGAGCATGCGTTCTTCAAGGCTAGACATAAACAGACAAGCAAAGGAAGGAGCGATCCTGGTTCCCATGGCAGTCCCGTGTCTTTGAAGGTTTGGTGAGAACCTGTTGCATGAGAACTTTGATGTCAGAGATGGGTGGACAAGGGTGGACCTTCTTAGATCAGCACACGTGGCTGCGATACCTTCAGCATGAGGGATGTTAGTGTAAAGAGAAGTGACGTCGAAAGTACCGATAATGGATGCACTGGGGATTTGGTTCTTGATATCTTCAAGTTTCCTGAGGAAATCTGGAGTGTCATGGATATAAGAATTAATCTGAGGAACAAGAGGTTTGATGAAGTGGTCCACAAACAAGGATATCTTTTCGATGGGGGACCCATTGCCTGAGATGATAGGCCTACCAGGGGAATTTTGGGCAGGAGATAAAACCTGGCTGCCTTATAACCTGTGGGAGAAAGGAAAGAAACAGCCTTCTTAGAGATCTGGTTCCGCTGGTACATATCAGTGATGGTCTGTTTTATCTTCTGGGAGAAAATAACTGTGGGATCAGAACCAAGAATAGTGTAAATATCACTGTCGGAGAGATGACGTATGGCTTCCTGATGTAATCGATCCTGGATGACAACTGCAGAACCTTTGTCGGCTGGCTTAATGATAATGTCACCGCGAGACATCAGTGGGGAGAGTGCTGTACGCTCATCTCTTGGAAGGTTGTCGTGTGTTCTGCGGAGAGGAGAGTTTGACTGGTTAGTCTCAGAGCTGACGACTTGTGTCGGTAGGCTTCTAAAACAGGGACTCTGTTCTTAGGAGGCATCCAAAAACTTTTCTTGCAGAAGGGTTCCCGTTCAGTTAAGGATCATATAGGAAAAACTCACGAAGGCAAATTCTGCGAAAGAAATGAGTAAGATCTTGGCTCAGTTCCCCTTGGTCAAATGATGGAGGAGTAGGACAGAAGTTGAGTCCTTTGGAGAGAAACCTAAGGTCTGCACTGGGGGAGTAGAAGATAAGTTAACAACTGCAGTTGAGGATGGTGTTTCAGACTCAGGTTGGAGTCTGGGGCCTTCTAAAACGGTTGCAAGAGGTACGTTTGCGTCTTTTCTAAAGGTCAGTCATTTTCTTATTTCTGTGAGTTAAATTTATTTTATTTTGACATTATATAATTAACTAATATAATATATACCTCATTTGAATCCACCTCTTTGAGGCTGAGGGAGAATTATGTTTACATATTTTAACTGAGTGAGTAAATGCTAACCAGATCGATAAAGAGTGACATAGCTAGCGCTGTTGCTGGTAACAACTTGGTTCGATATTATTTAAATATTTCTTGAACCAGCAACTTGATTCGATGTTATTTAAATATTTCTTGAACTAGCAACTTGGTTTGATGTAATTTAATATTTCTTGACTTAGCAACTTGGTTCGATATCATTTAAATATTTCTTGAACTAGTAACTTGGTTCAATAACATTTAAATAGTTCTTGAACTAGCAACTTGGTTTGATATTATTTAAATATTTCTTGAACCAGTAACTTGGTTTAATGTCATTCAAATATTTCTTGAACTAGCAACTATATTCGATATCATTTAAATATTTCTTGAACTAGCAACTTGGTTCTATATCATTTAAATATTTCTTGAACTAGCAACTTGGTTTGATGTTATTGAAATTGTTCTTGAACTAGCAACTTGGTTCGATATTATTTAAATATTTCGTGAACCAGTAAAATGTCATTTAAATATTTCTTGAATGTTCGTCTAGGTTTGATGTAACTTAAATATTTCTTGAAGTAGCAACTTGGTTCGATATCATAGTATATATTTCTTGAACCAGGAACTTGGTTTGATGTCATTTAAATATTTCTTGAAGTAGCAACTTGGTTCGATCTCATAATAAATATTTATTGAACCAATAACTTGGTTCGATGTCATTTAAATATTTCTTGAACCAGCAACTTGGTTCGATATCATTTAAATATTTCTGAAACTATATATGGTCCTTACTTGTCAAAAACTCAGAGGTGGTTGGCAAATAGGAACTGTAATCATCAATTTTGGGCAGATGAACAACCTTGAAACTTTTCTATAATTAAAAGGGTTTTTTTTATTTAGTTTTTTCATTAGGCTTTTGTTTAATCTAAATTATCTACAGTACCCAGGTTAAGAAGGTCACTGCTGTTTATTGGTCTTCACAGCATTGGTTACTACTATAGTCAAGGCCAAACCATTAATAAACTAGCGTTCTTGCGAACACCACTCCTATCTTACACCGCTTATTAAAATGGCAATTTACATTAAAACGCATTAATTTCACAATTTAGATGCAAATGACGTTTATTTCCAATTCTGTATATTCGAGTATTTAACACCACTTTTTATTTTATCTGGTAAATGTTGCTATTTTGTACAACTATTATATTAATTTCCATGTTTAAAGTCAAACATGACTAGATGGTCAGCTTTGGACAGAGCTTGCATAAATTGTATTTATTTCTATGATAAAAGTCATACATGACTAGATGGTTCGCTTGTGGGTGGAGCTTGCATAAACTGTCTTTATTTCTATGGTTAAAGTCTCAATGTGTGTTTGCCAAATGTTAACTTCGACCTTTCCAGCTTACTGCCCTAAAATCTAAGTGAAAATAACAACGTTCTATGTAATTTTCATATTAATAATCATTATTTTTATTGAGTTATCTGTCGTTAAAACATTTTACATATTTAAAGTCATACATAATTAGATTGTCAGTTCGTGGACATAGCTTGCATGAATTGTATTTATTTCTATGTTTGAAGTCATACATGACTAGATGGTCAGCTTGTGGGTGGAGCTTGCATAAATAGTATTTAGTTCTATGTTTAAAGTCATTCATAACAATATATCGTAAGTGAAAAATGTTGTGGTCCAAATAACAACACACGAACAAGATAAAACCCAAACGATTTTTCAATGTGAAACACAAACTGAATCCTTTTATTATATCAATCATAAAAGTGAAACAATGGTATGAGTAGGAAGAGAACAACCTAACCTGGCTAAGACACCTCACTGTTAATATCACTTTGTCAAGAAAAGTGAAATCACAGAGCATACAATACTTGTCAAAACTTTTGTAGTAAAGTGATGAGTAGACTAATGCTATTTGGAAAGCCATGATATCTAGGAGTTGGGTGAGGTGTGGGGGGTAGGGGGCTTCGACAAGGCTGTTCCAAGGGACTTTAAGTATAGTTCCAGCAGATAAATATAAGTAATATAAGTAAATATATATCCCTTATGTCATGACTGTATCTGTTTTGTTTCTATTACCTGTCACCATTTGAATATTAATAAATACATTCCACATTATAAATAAGATGACAATAATATTTTGTATTCATTTTGCTGACCTTTGAATTTATATCTATGCCTAATTTTATGGTTCGTTGTATAGTTTTGGTGTACTGATGTAGGATATTATGTTCTTCGATACTTTTTCCTTTTCTTTAATGGTCAAATCTAGTCACTCCATCAGGTTGTATCGAAACTGAATTAAATCCCAGCATAAAGGTCAGGGAATTATTTAGTTTTCAAAGCTTGTATAGCAGAGGTGAAAGCTCTGAATTCTGTCTCTTATACAATATTATTGTTCCTGTGTAAAAGAAAAACAACTGCAACACATCTTTGGACTTGTCTAGCAATCTGACCATTTTGTATAGCTCCAAATATGCTAGAAGCCCAATAATGGTGGCCACTCATCCTCCCCATTCAACAAGCATATAACATCATTGCAAGGCATGCCTCCTCAATATAATTCTCCAATTGTAACAGCTGACTTGAATGTCTGGTAATAATCCTGAAAGTCAGAACTACAAGAAATGAACCATCACACTGATCCTCTGGGTCTAACTGCAACGGTTGGGCTCACAACTGAGTTTGAAATTTCTTTGAGGCTGAAAAGGAAGAGGGGAGGGGGGGGGTTGGGGGCATGCAATGCTTCCTATGGACCTGTGCCTGTCCACCACAGATCATAATCAGGACCATTGAATGGCCATCTCGGGATACACGCTCATTCTGATATCGATTCTTCTTCTTCTTTTTCTTCATCTGAATCAAACTCAACGTTTTCATCTCTTATCCACTTACCAGAAGGATCATGAATCCAACCAGCGCTGTTGAAGAAACCATTATAAACTGTGAGTAAATATCCACGAAAAGACTCCGAGCACTGCTCGCATTGTTTGGTTATCTAACAACTAAATAAACTAAATAATTGTAAATATCCATGAAAAGACTCGGAGCACTTTTCGTATTGTTTGGTGATCTAACAACTAAATAACTAAATAAACTTAATAATTGTCAATATCCAAGACTCTGGGCACTGCTCGCATTGTTTGGTTATCTAATAATTAAATAACTAAATAAACAAAATATAAACTAAATAATTGTTAATATCCACGAAAAGACATTAATAAAGTTCTTTATAACTAAATCAACTAAATAATTGTAAATATCCAAGACTCTTAGCACTGCTATCATTATTTGGTTCTCTAACAACTGAATAACTAAATAATTGTAGATATCCACAAATGACTTGGAGCACTGCTCTCATTGTTTGGTTATCTAATAACTAAATCAACTATATAATTTTGTAAATGTCCATGAAAAGACTTGGAGCACTGCTCTCAATGTTTGCTTATCTAACAACTAAAGAAAACTAAAACTAAATAAACTAATTAATTGTAAATATCTAAAACTCAGAGCACTGCTATCATTGTTTTGTTATCTAACAACTAAATAAATGTAAATATCCACGAAAGACTTGGAGCGGAAGCAGGTCACTTCGCCGAACAACCATTTCGCCCAACTGCCATTTCGCCCAACAACCATTTCGCCCAACCAGCCTGGTCATTTCGCCCAACCAGCCTGGTCATTTCGCCCAACCAGCCTGGTTATTTCGCCCAACCAGCCTGGTCATTTCGCCCAACCTTGATTAAATATTATACTTCAAAATGAAACGTTCGGGAATTGAACTAGAGAAATAGAAACAGTCATATTATTCCACACCGATTACCCTTTGTTTGTATAATAATATAACTTCCATTGTATGCATAACCGCCTAAAGTAGTGTAATACTACAACCCAAAATAAATCAAATTGAACTAGTGAAATAGAAACGGTGATATTATTCCACACCGATTCCCTTTGTTTGTATAATAATATAACTTCCATTGTATGCGTAACCGCCTAAAGTAGTGTAATCCTCCCATTATACCCGAAAAAACTGCTCAGACTCTGATCGATATCGAGCGGACCTCACTTTATTTACCTACCACGAAGTAACATTTATAACCCAATTTAAATCAAATTGAACTAGTGAAATAGAAAAAGTACTATCATTCTGACTGAATATTATTAAAAAAAATGTTGGCCGAAATGTTCATGCTGGTTGGGCGAAACGACCATGCTGGTTGGGCGAAACGACCATGCTGGTTGGGCGAAACGACCATGCTGGTTGGGCGAAATGACCATGTTGGTTGGGCGAAATGACCAGGCTGGTTGGGCGAAATGGCAGTTGGGCGAAATGGTTGTTGGGCAAAGTGACCAGAAAGCCTTGAAGCACTGCTCTCATTGTTCAGTTATCTAATAACTAAATCAACTAAAAATCAACTAAATAATTGTTAATATCCACGAAAAGACTTGGAGCCCTGCTCTCAATGTTTGGTTATCTAATAACTAAATAAAACTAAAAACTAAATAAAGTAAATAATTGTAAATATCTAAGACTCGGAGCACTGCTATCATTGTTAGGTTATCAGTTATAACACTTCAAGTCTTGTGCCTCAAGAATGTTGGGATGAGTCTTTGCCAATGATAAATATTGCCGAATCTAAATGCTAATGAGACAGTAATTTGTAAGTAATTTGAAACTACACTCATGAACACAAAAACAGGACATTTTACAAATAACATCAACATGATTTTACAATAGATAATGTCATTGTATGTAGCTTGAAAATATGTTAGATCTCTGGTATGATCCTTTAAGCCTGATCTGATAGTGACCTAGATAACCTCAGAGCAAGTCTCAATGCTAATGTTAATAAATTGTTTTATAAATTCTAATGAAACAACTTAAATATGTCCTGTTTATTTCATACTGACAACAGAGCACCTGTTCATTGCATCTCATACAATTTGTCCTTGGTAAATTTGTATAAATTTGCTTTGTAAAAATGTTATTTCAGGCACTGTTTTTGCTATTAAATTAATTTCTCAAAAGTTATAAGTGCTACTGTACATTCATGCTGGGCTGCTGGCCAATTATTAAGGTCTACAACATATCAACTGTCAATTTGATATCATCCTTCCAATCACTAACCTGGTCAGATCCAAGTGTCGTTCTAACTCTCTCTTCCTCTCCTCCGAATACTTGGATGTTCTGCTCGACACGACAGCCACTTTTGCTTTCTTCGTCGCATCATTGTTATTTTTTGTGACAATGTTGTCAACTGTTCCGTCTGTTGTAATCCCCTTAGGAAGTTTCTGTTTCAACGATGAGGTAGTGGCATGAATATTCATAAAAGCAAACTTCACCGATGGACCAGATCTGTTCGGCTTCCCTATGGATTTCTTTTGCCCGTTTTTGGATGACCCATCCAGTTGATGGGATGAAGGTTCAGAAAGTGGTTTTTCTACTTGATTTGCACCAATTCTATCAATTTGTAACTTTCCTTGATATTTACTCATATCCACCTTTGTCTCCTGTTTCTGACGATGGAGTCTTTCCTCCATGAGATGGCATATCTGGGTATCCATAGTTGTTTCATCCATTTCTCTTTTATCACACTTATAATCCTGCTTCTTCTGTAACCGTTCAAAATCATGTTTACTATTCGAGTTTCCCATCGCTACCGATGGCACGTTATCCCCGATGCCCGTTTTCACATCTCTCTTAGATTTATTCCCAGCATCTGCCTTCACACATCTCCCACGTCCGTGCGCAATATCGACTCTTTCATCTTTAGCTTTATCATTCATCTTTTCACATGTTCTTGTTTCAGGTTCCGTGGGCGGATATTCTGATATTAACTGTTGATGGTGTCTTTCCCAGCTGTGTATCTTTCCATCGTTGAAGTCTGTCTCGTTTGGATAATATTCCGCCTCCTCTTTCTTCTGAGAGTTAACATTTTGAATGGGACTTGTTGACAAATCATCATTTTTTAGACCAGTTTCATCCTCATATTTCCTTTTCCTTGAGGCTTCAGCTATGTGGTTTGTTTCTGCACTGTTCTGATCATTAGTACATTTTCTCCTCTTAGATACATATGGCTTTAAAACAAAAGGAGTCTCAGAAACTAATTCTGTATCGTGCACTGCCGAGACATCTTCGGTGATATGTGACGCCAAATTTGGACTGCGATGTGCCTTTATAGATGAGCTTTGACCTTTGTCAGAAGAACCAGCAGTAGGCTCTCTCAGAGGAACATTGTTGGTGAGAAAGTTCTGAGTATACTCGAAGAAGCCTTTCTTGTTCGAACGTTTGGTTTTGAAACTGGAGAGAGATTATCAAGAGAGTGAAAAAAAAAAATTGTAAATTGAACAGGCTAGGATATAATCAGGGTTGACTCAGATAAATAAAACACATTTACAGGACTGATCTATTGCTATGTTGTAGCTTATCTCTACAATATAAGGTTGCATTCCATGCAACACTGTCACAGGCATACAGAGTGTCCTGTAATATAAACATAGTAAACATATTGTCACATAGGTATAGTGCTGAGCTTACTGTCACATATAGGAATCTACCTCTTACTGTCTAAAGGCACACCAAGCTTTCTGTCACATATAGGAATCCAAAGGTAACTGTCATATAGGCAAACCAAGCTTACTGTCACATATCGATACAAAGGTAACTGTGCTATATATAGGCATATCAAGCTTACTGTCACATATCGATACAAAGGTAACTGTGCTATATATAGGCATATCAAGCTTACTGTCACATATATTGATACAAAGGTAACTGCCATATAGGCATACCAAGCTTACTGTCACATACATCGATACAAAGGTAACTGCTATATAGGCATACCAAGCTTACTGTCACATACATCGATACAAAGGTAACTGCTATATAGGCATACCAAGCTTACTGTCACATATATTGATACAAAGGTAACTGCCATATAGGCATACCAAGCTTACTGTCACATATATCGATACAAAGGTAACTGCTATATAGGCATACCAAGATTACTGTCACATATATCAATACAAAGGTAACTGCCATAGAGGCATACCAAGCTTACTGTCACATATATCAATACAAAGGTAACTGCTATATAGGCATACCAAGCTTACTGTCACATATATCAATACAAAGGTAACTGCCATACATGTAGGCATACAAGGCTAACTGTCACATAAAGGAATCTAAAGTTAACTGCCATATAGGCATACCAAGCTTACTGTCATATAGGCATACCAAGCTTATTCTCACATATATGGATACAAAGGTAACTGTCACATGAGCATACCGAGCTTACTGTCACATATATGACATATATGTCACATTATGTCACATATGTCACATTACTGTCACTGAGCTCTGTCAAATAGTTATACTGTCATAGGCATACTATAACATATACACATACTGTCACAGGATGACAGTCACATACCAGTATTTAGCATACTGTCAAGTCCATACACTGGCAATGGCAGTGTACTACCTACTGTATATATGGCTCCCAGCATTCTCGGCACCCTATGAAAATGTGATATTAATTAGCATACCGTGACAAAAGTGGAATACGTACTCTTGTGTAGCATTGTGACCGCTCTGGGCACCAGATGAAATTGGATTATAAGGAGCGTACCGCAACAATGCATTGTGGGAAGCTTTCCTTGTCTGCACAAGTAGCGGTGCCTAGTGACAAATGTAAAATGAAGAGGCGATCAACTCATGTGGAGTTTTCAATCAAACTATAGAGAATATGCAAATAATAAGTGCTACAGCATATATTATGTGCAACCTATCTAGAAAAATGAAGTATCCAATGAGGCAGATTCCAAGAAAATTTGAAAACTTAATGAAAAGCAACGTAACGTAACAGACTTGAGGCGATTCTTGGACACATCACACACGCCTACGGAACTTGTATAGGCCCCTCATCCTCATACCATGTTTGCATTGTGAAGACAGGAATTTTCCAAATATTGCGATCTTTTGCATCTGGCAACAACCGAATTGGTGATGTCATCAAGGCATTTCAGCTGAATATTTCTTTGTATTTCTTAATAATTTATTCATCAAAATTTAACCAAAGAGGAACATGATATCTTTGTATACAAATTAGATACATTTTGGTGAAATTCTAAGTAGTACACAGAACTTTTGACAGCTAAGCAAATTAGATTTCAAATGTATCAGGTTTCAGGGATAAATCAACAAGAACATTTTGAGAGTGGAAGCAAAGCTTTTGAAGAGCAAATTTGCTCAGATGACATCACAGACTCCCTACTATGATCCAACTTCCTAGAGTAGTTGAAGGTTTAGCCAGTCAAAATAGCTTACCTTCAATCAACCATATCTCCAGTTAGGGGCCAGACATTGAGATGGGGTGTCCAACTAGCAGTGTGGAATGTTTTCCTTGTCAATGTTTAAATTTCACATTGCTTGTCACCAACAAATTCTTTGAAGAGAATAATTTTGTGCCATATTTGTTCATACACAGGCAACCAGTGCACATTTCCTACGTTAAGCATGACACGGTTAATTTGTAAAGAACATGTATTGACTGTTTGGGTGAGGTCTCCTTCCAGTACGTGTCCTTACCTTTTTCCCTTTTTAGGAAAGGTCAACCCAGGGTCCCCTTATACTTAATTTACGACAGGGGTCAACGTCATCAGTTGTAAACAAAATTGCATAAAAATAGCTAAGACATATATCACAAAGCATTAAACAATTCGTAAATAATTTCTCAAACATTTTTTTCTGCAGTACAGTAACTTTACCTCGGCTATAGTCTCATTATCATTGTTGCCATGGAGATTAGCATCTTGCCTCTTCTTTTCTACCAGTTGATGGAACTCTCTCTTCTTCCTAAAGAAACGCTCTTCAACTGAAAGCGGAGAAACAAAAATGAAGGAGTCACTACTCGGTACTAAAAAGATTCTTGAGGTTGCACACTACTAATGACATCAGAAGAAAAGATATGAACATTTCAATAAAAGTAACAGAATAGTGCATTCTGTCCAGGCATTCACATCATTGTAGGCCTACTGTACTTTCATTTAGGAAGTGGAAATTTAAGGGATGGGGGGGGGGCAGCCATCTGCCCACACCCCACAGGAAAAATGTGAGATACGTTTGAAAATATTTCATCTTCATTGAAAAAGGCAAAAAACTAAAATTTGTACAAATGACCAACTTTATTTCAACATTTTAATGAGAATAATGAGAAGTAAATATGAAAAGTAAATTATTCCCTCAGTGTGTTAACTGTTGAAGAAGCTATTAAGCTATTGTAAAGATAATTGTTTTATGAAACCTTGATAAAACTATTATTAGTAAACAGGAAATTTCAGTTAAGGCATTTCCTGCGACTTCCTGAAACCTCGAACTTGAGTGATATTAAAGAATACCATCTAATCTACTGATTATAGATGCATTCGACTACAAAGCATCCTCTCGGTGGTTGCAAGAAAGTCCTATATTTTCGAATACATGTCACAATCTCACAAACTGGGTTTATACACATTCATAACTTGATTCTATATGGATTTCCCAAGTCCACGCAAACACAAAACTAATCACACAGCTGCTTAAAGCAATTTTAATGTCAACATTCTACTTACCATCAACACACCATCTTTTTATTACAACAAAGTGTAAAGCTTTTACTGTACCGCCAAACTTTGAGTTAAAGTTAGTTGATGCAGTTCATTTAATACAATGTACAGTACTTTCATTTGGGATGATATCATTGTTGATTCAAGTTAATTTCAGTCAATACAGAGTAAATAATACCTAATGATAATTGGCATTTAGTGTTATAAATAAAATAAAAGATGATTTAAACTGAAGAAGATGGATTAATAAATCAGGAAGATGCTTAATTCTCCTCACATGACTTGTGCCTTTTCCCTCCTCTGTGGACACACAGCATTTCAATGGTATCCAATACTGGGCATCTGGGGCACACCAAACAAGCAAATCTGTTTAAAAATGAAACAACATAATTGAACTGTAATGACATGAACTGAATAGTGAACTTCACAGTATAGCAGATGCAACTTGAGTAAAGAATTTTCAAAGATGGTGGGAAAAGTTCAATTGGGTAACTTGTAATGCACAGTTTCTAAACTCAATTTGTAATGAATAAGCCAACAGTAGTTAACACTCCTTAAGAATAGTAGATCTACTCTATTTGTACCATAATTTAAATGCTAGATGGATTGTTACTCTTTGTTATGTTTGTACCTTGCAAATATACTGTATCTTGTAGCTTATTGTGTACAGTAGTATTACATTATTACACCCTCATTGCACCATCAAGTTATATGTACAGTACTTTGCATATCATATCCTGTAGTTTATTGTGTTGTATTAAATAACACCTTCATTGCAGCATGTAGTTAAATGTTCTCTTACATATACTGTTTCTTGTAGCTAATTGTGAAGTATTACATAACACCCTCATTGCACCATGACGTTATGTGTACAGTACTTTGAATATATATCCTGCAGTTTATTATAGTAAATATATTATAACACCTTTATTGCAGCATGTAGTAAGAGTATCTTACATGTACTGTATCATGTAGCTTATTGTGAAGTATTACATAATTACACCCTCATAGCACCTTGAAGTTATGTGTACAGTACTTTGCATATATAGATACTATATCCTGTAGTTTGTTAATTTGTGTAGTAATATGTGACACCCTCATTGCACCATTTAGTTCTGTAGAATCCTTGGTGTACAGTGCTATCTTGTAGTTTTATTGTGTAGTAATATGTGACACCCTCATTGCACCATGTACAGTAGTTCTGTATAATTCTAGGTGTACAATGCCAGCTAGAGTTACGGCAATTGTTCCTGTACTGTACTGACTCACTAGGTGTGGTTACTGACATTAACTTTCTAGCCATGCCCTATACTCACATTGTACTGTAATTGCTGTGTGATCTGCCCAGGTCATAAGTATCTTCAATATATACCTTGTTATAATACATGTTGATAAACAAATATAACAGCATTTGCCTTCAGAGTTATTCTCTTTGTGTTTCTCCCTTGCCCACTGGGTCCCTTAAAATAACAACACACAGCTGTACTCAACTAGCTGGCAAGTGCCTTTTTTATATAGAAATTATTAATTAAGTCCTTCTAAATGTTCCTTGTAAAATGGAGCAATTAAAAGATTTATGCTGGTTTTAAGTTTCCATATCTTAAAACATTGTATCATGATGTCTAGTAAGAAGAACCATTAAATTGCCATGACAACGTAATTCAGACTGTATGAAATCTTTACTCACCTTCCATTTTTGGTCAGGTTTGCCTCATCCTCTGGGATATCCTGAGAGAGAAGTTCCTCTACTCTTCTTTTCTGGATATATAGCAATTCAATTGATGAAAATAAAAGAATTGAAGATATTAACACATATATATACTGGTCAGCACGTGATGTTGCTTCCACCTACTTGAGAATTAGCATTACCTTCAAACTATGCGCTGATACACAATAAACATGCCTTCTGATGGATATCGTCCCCACAACTGGGTATTTAATGCAGGATTCCCCTGTTGTCATGCATGGATATGTTACAGACATCTATGACATATGATTATGACAAGTTTCTGCATGTCATGAAGAATGTTTTATGTTTGTGGAAAATCCTGCAGGTTACATTAAATATTGATGTTCATAAAACTGACCATTGTGCGTGGTTAATAACATGAAACTGGACATAATCCTTAGTTACTGTAAAGAAATTGTACAACTTTGATTGCAAGCAGTGGTACAGCAAATGAGTGTAAATATATTAATAATGTTACCTAACCTACAGTTGGTGTTATGTCACAGAACACCTGACATACTGTTACCTAACCTACAGTTGGTGTTACACTGAACCATGGGCAGCGATCATGGGGGGACGGGGGGGGGGGGACATGTCCCCCCAATATTTTAGGTGGGGGGATATAGTATCTAATATCCCCCCCCCCATAATTTGGTGGCATACTTTTTCTTTGTGGCTAGAAGAGCATATTTGTTTATGATATCGCTAACTAGTAATTTCAAAATAGAAAATGCTTAGAAGCAACTTACAAGGCCTGGGAAGTGCCATTTCCAGCAATCTGGGAGGCATTTTCGGCCAAAATTTGCTTTTACGCTTCGCCCCAACTCATGGTGGCGCCACACTTAGATAGTTTGACTACAAGCTTTGCCCCTCCCTTGGCAAATTTCTCGCTATGCGCATGTCTAACTGTGTCACAATTTGTTACTAAATATCACCAAAAAACGACACTTTCACCGAGAGTAGTTTTTACTTATTTTTCGAATGAATTAGCTAGACGGACCATGGGCGCAGGTCTATTAATGGGGACAGTGGGACGCATCCCTACCAACTTTTTCAGTTGTGGGAACATGATATACAGTGTCCCCACCAATTTGTCTTGACGAAACGCTGCATTGCAAATTTCCCTGTATTGAACTTTGGCGCAGTTTGATCCAGCATTGTGCAAATGACATGCAGCAGTTCTCACTTAATTACATTTATCCACAGTTGTTAAATTTTGGAAGGAAATCGCATTTATGGCAGTCTATAATTGTTTTCTGGGAGAGGACCCAGACCCATCGTATACAAAAGTCTACTTGGATTATTTGTCCCCTGATTTTTTTTTTCTGCAGACGTCCATGTGTTCCACCAACTTTAATTTGTAAGCCATGAGATCTCAGGTTTGGAGCATTAATGGGTCTGGGAAGTGTTATTTCGGGCGATCTGGGAGGTATATTTGCCCAAAACAAATCTTGTACGCTACGCGCGAACCAATGGTCGCGCTCCGCTTAGATAATATCAGAGAACAGATACGCCTCCCCACCATTATCCAAGACTGATCTGCGCCCATGATGCGAACCGCATCCATAATGAAATTGGGTATACAAATCACGAAGCGCGTGAACAATTTTGGGGTTGTAGTTGATATGCGCCTGCACCCAAGCAAATATACCCCCCAACATTTGAAACAAATAGCCGCCCCTGCACTGAACTACTGTCATACTGTTACCTAACCTACAGTTGGTGTGACAACACCTGTACCATATTAAGTACTGAGCAGTCAATACTGCAGTATGTATATAGTAACTATAAGCTCACAATAAGGTATCCAGGTGTGTAATACTATGTACACTGTCGCGCCTACAGTGTCAGTATCGTGGATATTGGAGTCAGTTAGTCTAAGTACAAACCAAGCGTTCCGCAATTTATAAATTATTTTGGGAGTAAATTCAAAGGGTACCATGGAATGACGCATGTGATTAAACCAGAGTATGAGCATGAAATCCGGTGTCCAGAAGAGTGGCCAAAAGACCAGGAGACTCCTGGTAAAATCGGGAGAGCTGACAGATCTACGGATGTCTGGCCAACATAGTTTGAAACTTCACAATACAGTACTAGTAATTAATGTACCTTGGAAGTTGACACTGGCAGTCACCTGCATGACAACAGTCAAGCCTGCCCATAGAAAATCAGTCCTCCCCAAATTCACTAATAATAACCCCCCTCCTCACACTTTTAAATGTTCTACCTTCACAAGATTGATGGTTGAGATATCATCACTCTCTCTCTTAAAGGACATGGTTTTGTTAATCTTCTTCGTTTCACTGATCACCGATTTGTCTTAACTACATACTATAGCCTATCAAGGTTTAGGCCAGAGTACGTCGGCTTCCTCATATCTGTACAGTATGTTTCTGTGTAGTATCTACAATCAACTACACATAGGCACAGTGCCCATGCGTGATCACAATGTAGCAGCCGGTTCATGTTTATAAACAAAATCATGGAGGCGGCCATATTTATTACCCATGATGCATTATAGACATCCGGGTTCCCTACAGCGCGCCTGCGCAAATATCGTTTATCGTAGCATTAGCGGAACAATTCTTCGAACGCACACATAATTTGTAAGCAAAGTCTTTCTTTCTATTTATTCTAACACTGTTTCTTTCATCGTTCTAAGTAAAAGTATGTTAATTTGCCATGTTATACATTGTTTATAATTTGTATTGCCTATTAAAAAAGGCATCTTCAAAAGAATGCGCCGTTAAGTCTTCCCCGCACCCATTATTACATAGGAGGCGATAACACTAGGCTGTCGTACAATACTGTAGCTAGAATTGACGTAACAAATAACACTAACGTGCAATACTGTGAGTGTGATTACTGATAACTTAGACAGTGCAAAGTCTATTCTAATGACATCATATTCGAGGAATTACTGTAAAATTGTGCTTGTTACTAATTTTAGGCGTCGCTGGGTAATCAAACTGCCACCAAAGCTCAAGGTTTTTGTGAATTAGGCCTAGACCAAAACGACAAGGACTAGAACTCGCCAGTGTTTAACTTTAACTATATAGCTAGCCAAGCATAATATAACATAGGCCTAGGCCTACGTTAATGTAACTTACTAAGTAACGGTGAGGGATAGTCTAGCCTAAGCCGTATTGATAACGGTACATGATGGATAGTCACAAGATGAGCAGGTTAGGCCTATAAATCGTACGCTTTCATAACAAAGCTAATGTTGTGACTACTAGTACCTGATGTACACAGCTTAATGTCAATCTTACGTTCTGAGCCTAGTTTAGGCCATAATAAAATTAACAATAACAGTGAACACAGTGAATGTATCTTTTCCCGTCTTCTAAGAACTTGTAATAGTTTCAAATAATAATTGGTTGTATCTTATTGTGAAATCAAACTAAGCAAGGCCTTCAGGCTATTTGCATTGTTAAGAACTTATACTTCAATACTTCATTGAAATACATTTGTAGGCGCAGGCTAAACTTTGACATGATATTGATAGGCCTAACTCTAGTAAATACACTTTCAATGAACTATAAGACAGATAACACTGTTGTTAATGAGTTTCTAGGTGATTGATCAAACATGTTGTAGCTTTCAATACGATCTCTGTCTGCTTTGTTTAAATTCTTAAATGTGCAAAAGTTGTGTTGTTCCTTTTTATTGCAAAATCTAGAGCAAGTTGTGAGAACTTGTGACCATAACGGCATACAGTGAAGAAAGCTACATGCATAATAATTATCTGAGAATACCTGATTCTGCTGGCATGCATTTCATACAAATGATCTGCATGTTAGACGATTTGTATCAAGTCTTCTTCCTCTGATAACTCTTCCGACTGGAGCAAATTGATATATTCATCTGATGCCTTAAAACTCTCACAAAGTCCAGTATCATAGTCATTTCTAGCTCAATGACCTCTAAAGAAAGTTGAACAGATATAAGTAAATTCCATGGGATGCCAACATTACATTTTTGTGGTTCCAGTGCCATTCCGCCATAGGTACATACTGCCATACCATTCCGCCACACGTTTCGATCCTTTTTGCCATGGCGGAAAGGCTCGAAACCTATGGCGGAAAGGTACATTTTAGGAGTGGACTATACACAGGAATGTGTGAGTGAAACTTTTTTTGATTCTCGTGGAAGGATAGGTACTGTACACTTCAAAATGTGACAGTTCGCTGGATAGACAGAATTGTAGTTAAGACAAGATTGGGGAATAGATACACAGTCTTTAATGATCATGTTGTTTGAAGAGTTTTAACTGTAAGATCGTAAGATTTGATACACTGTCTTCAAAAATATATTATAATATTATATATGTGGTTGAATAAATAAAATAATTTAGGTTGATTGTTTATTAAAAAGACAGCTTCTGATTGTTGATGGGCCTACAGTAGGTAGTGTGAAACGAAGCATATATACAGTGCATATAGGTCTACAGTGCACCCACAATAATGTGCTCTATCCACCATACAAAAGTGCTTTACCGCGATCAGAGTAACATGGCAGAAAGGCACTTTTTCTATGGGGGAAAGAACACATTTTCTATGGCGGAATGTACCAATGGCGGAATGACAAGGCCCCCCATTTTAGCAGTAACTACATAAGAAGAATATCTTACATCCTAGATAAGCCATCATTATCACAAAGTTGATTGAATGGGAAAAGATACAAATATGACCTGAAACCTTGTTCTGACTGTATGTTTGTGTTAACAGGTTGCTTGACAATAGCACTGCCAGTGCACAGAGAAGTCATCACCACAGAAGACCTTTGACCTTTATCCCTTGTATCCTTTCTTCGGAATCATCAAAACTCAACAAGATGCTGCAAGACTCAACAAATGAAGACCCTGTTGAAGTAAGACCATTGCACTCCTCAGTAGGATGCACAGGATTTCAAAGTTTTTTTTTTTGTGGGAGGTGGGTAGGGGGGATACTCTAAATCCTGGACTGATTAAGTTAGGGGCATCAACCTTTGTGGAAGGGTTTATCACACAGAGTATAAGTAAGTTTCCAGAATTGCACTAATTAGCTAACAAAAATATGTTGGTAGTTAACAACAAGAACAGATTTTGTATTCTAAGGATATAAATTTTGCCTCACGCCAAAAAAAAATTAAAAAAAAGTAAAAATTAAGCAAACTTCATCAAATATTTTGATTTGGCCATATGAAAACTCAATTTATGTTACATTAATAGAAATTCAGAAAATGGATTGAGGATTCATTTTTGGTTAGACATCTATCAGCCAAAATATACTATAAAGAAATCACAAAAAAATCTGCTTCATCAGGATTATAGTATTTTACTCTCAGACATTCACATGGCATGGCTATACTAGTTTTGTTCTGCTCAGCTGATTGGCTTTTAAATAAATATATATGCAGAAGTCATTGTTGTCATGACAATGATTATGAAAGTAGGTCTTCTTAATTATCCATAAATGAGTATTTGTACTTAAAATAAATCAAGTGAAGTTTATTGTGCCATAGTATCATTTTGAGTTTATGCCATTACATGACATACACAGTATGTCAGGGAAGGTCTACACGTCCAAGTGCTTATATGACAGTCAGTTTAAATGGATAAGTAAGTTCAGCATCAATGTGATAAGCCCATAGTGCTCCAATGAAGAGATACCTAATCACAGACATGATGTAATCAACATACAACTGCAATCCTCCCAGGTTGGAAAACCCTGCAAGCTATCCCATCCTCATTGCCTAGGACATGTACATAAATATCTAGATGTATAAGATCCTATCAGGGAGTCACAAGTGCAGAAAAAGGAAAAACTGAAAAGAAAAAAAACCCACAAAGATAGCAAAAATTGAAAAAAATTATAGTTGAGAGGTGTTAAAGAAATAAAAATTTAAAAGATCAGAAGGTTGTACAGCTGTTCTTTTCCATTGTAAAGCACAGTACTGTATCAGGAATGCTCATCCATAGACATGCTTTCAGAAAGAATTGTGAAATCAAACGTGATCGTAGGGAATTCCGTAAGGTTTTTTTTCTTACTCTGGGTGTCTCTTTAGAAATGAGTAGTGTGCCCCCTCTACCAAAGCACATGTAATTCCCAAAATAACACCATGTAGCATTATTAGCTTGTGAATGTATCTTGAGTTAATTGAAGTAATTTGATCGTTCAATGTCAAAGTGAGTTGATTAACTGATTAGATTTGTTCTTTTTCTTCTGTTTTCTTTTTCTATTTATCAGTGCCCATTGTGCATGGAAACCTTGGAGATTGATGATGTCAACTTCTACCCATGTACTTGCGGATACCAGGTAAGGAGTGATCCATAGCTCAGGTCCTCTTCTGCTACTTTAAGTGTTTCATCTTTAACGTTTCGACTTTTTGTTGAGCATAATATATATCGCTGAAAACTCAAAGCATTCTGTGAACAAAACTATACTGTTTGACTACAGATATACTTTAAAGTGTCATTAGACAATTTTTTTTTGTTCAAGAGGTCCAGTTTGTTTTGATGACCTTGTAAAGAGCAGAAGATTGTTTTGATAGTCACTTGTTCTCATACTTTATGCGCTTGAAATGTTTTGTTATTGACTCTGTATTTCATTCAAATTCAATTTTTTATTCCAGTATAAATTTACAAAATTTATAATTAGGAGTTGGGACACATAATAATGATACACAAAAGATGTAAAATTTACAATCATGAAAGCTTGAACAAATAAGAAATAAGATGGAGGATTAGAATTTTTTTTTTCTAGAATGAAAGATTAAAAAGATTATAAAAGATATTCTAAGGACCCATTTTGAATATAAATGGCTGCTCTGTAGATAAAAAGCATGATTCTAAAAGTTGGCAAGATAGCAGGATTTCGTAGATTGTACTTGTTTGTTCTATTGCACAGAGAGATCAACTTGAAGTGAAGTGGGTGATCTTTAGAACTATGTATATTCTTAGCTAGTCTTATGAAGTCATTTCTAGCAACAGTGTGTACTTTACCAACCAGGCTTTCATAGTAATGTATCCAGATATGTACTGTATGCATCACATTCAGTCACTAGTTACTAAAAAAAATTCATCTTAATCCAACCATACCTTTCCCCTTTTAAAAATTATCAAGGATTGCATGTAGTTCTGAATTTTTATGTTTTTGATGACCAGACTCATGTTTCTCACCTTCCAATTAATCACCACAGATTTGTCGGTTTTGCTGGCATCGAATCAGGACAGATGAAAATGGCCTGTGTCCGGCTTGTCGTAAAGCCTACCCAGAATGCCCAGCAGATTTCAAACCACTGTCAGAGGAAGAGTAAGAGCCATTTTATATTTCCAGCCAATCTTTTAAGGGTTATTCCTGAAACTCATGCAGAAGTGAACAGAGTATTTTGTAGATTATGAAATTACGTAAGGTCCACTCTTTACAAGAGCCAGTACTGTTACTAGTACATTGTTTAATGTATACACCACAAAATATCTCTTCTCACCCAGAAATAATGTTGTAGTAGTTCCAACATCCATCTAAACTCTTTATGAAAGAAACAGGCCTTTGTGCATCTGCAGGTAAAATATTGCAGGTTAAAGCCTTTCAATCATAAGGTCCTGAGTTCGAGTCATTCCAAGAATAATGTATGTCGTCTAGTTACAGAGTTGTTGACAATTGTGGACGTTAAAATATGAATGTAAGAGACTGACTTGGTCAGCTTGCGGCTTTGATAAGCCAATGATGGCTTCTTTGCGAGTTCCTGCTTCCTGCAGGAGTATCTAAAATACATACATACTTACATACAGTACCGTTCACATTAAATCGGCCGTGGCATCGTGTATCGTGATGCCCTTATCTTTTTCTATCGTTTTCTATCGTGAAACCTGACTACTGTAAATTTTTTGTATACGCTACCACGATATAACGATATACCACGATCACACGCTATATCGTGATACCAAGCCTTCACGATAGCAAACATGACTGCTACATTCACGCTAACACTTTATATCGTGAGATCGTGATTTCAAGCTGAGCGCATAACAATTCGTAACTTCGTTTGGGCTTTGGGTTTTTATTATTCATATTTCGTTAAGTCGTAATATCGTGTATCATGAAGTTCCTACTCTACTGTGCGAAAATCGATCTTTACAGGAGTTCCGCCTTGAAAACTTTTTGATGTCAGTTCACAACTTTACACGTTTAACTTTTTATTTAACAACAGTAACGTTACGTACGGATAGCGACTTTTCTGTTACTAGTGTTACTGTAGTTGTAGATTTTATGTTACACGTTACTTTGAATAGTTGGCAACATTTTGAAGAATAATAAAGTACTACTAAGCCTTTCTTGTGTTAAGTTTTTATATAATTTATCGTTGGTTCGAACAGAATGAAAAGGAAAAAAAATTCCACCCAACAACTTTGAAGCAGTGCCGGTTAAAAACAAAACATCTTCATCGTCCGCGCAAGGGGCCTCCCTTTTCCTGATTCCCGAGTCTCTATTCGGATTCAAGAAATCTAACTTACCTTAAAAATTATTTTGTTAAGGTTGCCACATATTCCAAACTAGTATTAGCGAATGAAAAGAAGAAAAACGTCAGCCTGTTTTCTTTTTCAGATCTCAGTACGAGAAACATGTATTTTATTTGGATAATAGAAAAACTTTCTTTAATGTGGTTAATTAATATTTTCCTACCCTAGCTATATTTGATAAAACCTTCATTAAAACCGACTTTTTAGAAAATGGATTTTGAAGCTCAGTCAACAATTTAAAAAATGCTTACCTTTAAATACTGGCGTCAAAAAATACATTTCGTATTTATTCCAATAAAGATCCACAGAGGATAAAAATGCGAAGAACAGCTTACTAAATAGAATTGAAACTGCATGTACAGTACATGGTCATTTTAAGTATCCAAATACTATACAAAGAGATCGAGTTCACCGAAATACCCCTTTTCCCTACCACCTGAGGAAAAGCGTCTTTTATTAATTATAGTACCATACAGTACTTTACATTTGATACAAAAGTAACATCTACAACAACTTCCCAAAATTTGTATGTGTCACAATAGGTTAAGTTTTAACCGCACAGTACCATTAATAATTTGCATATTACATCAAAAGTTACACTCGGGCGTCCAAATGGCGGGAAAATGTACAATCATGTACAATTTGTTGTGTCGTTCCCACGGTGCAATGAACTTGGGCAAGTTGCCAAGTTCGAATGTCGTTGACCTACTTATGTTCCGTAAACAATGTCAATGGGAATTATGTGTGTAAAAACTTGTGTTTTTCCACGTGTTATATATATATAGAAGTTTTACGTAAGCGGAGTGAATTTCGGGGCGGCTCGTTGATTGTGAGGAAGCACTTATCTAAGCATCAATATTTGTAAAATATATCGTACGGTTTTGCTTCACAAAATATTTTTGACTAGTAATTTCTCAATGTATTAAAAAGGGTGACATACCCTATGTTCCGACGTCTCTATGTTCCGACGTCTCTTTAAGTTCCGACAATTTTTTGAACCCAATTTTTTTGTTAGACCCAAATTCTGTCTGACTAATTTTTTGGGGGATTCAATTTTTTCAGACCCAATTTTTTTGGGGACTCATTTTTTTTTTTACCCAAATTTTGTCTGGCTTAAGTTATTTTTTTTGGGGGGGACTCAATTTTTTTGGACCCAAATTTTCTTTGTGGAATCAATTTTGTTAGACCCAAATTTTGTCTCACTAACTATTTATTAGGGGGGGACTCAATTTTTTCGGACCCGATTTTTTTGGGGGGACTCATCCTTTTTGGACCCAAATTTTTTCCGGCCTATTTTTTTTAGGTGGGGGACTCAATTTTATTTGGACCCAATTTTTTTTTGTGGAATCAACTTTTTGGACCCACAATTTTTCTGACCTGATTTGTTTGGGGGGACTAATTTTTTTCGGACGCGCCAATTTTTATTTACGAAACAAAAAATAAAAGGGCCCAAAGTTTTTTATGACCTAAATAGTGCTTGTCCGAAAAGAAATTGGTCATAAAAAATTTTAGAGTAAAAACAATTTGTGTCATCAAATATTTTGGTCCAAAAAATTATGGGTCTTAAAAAAAATTGGTCCAAACTTCGAAAACATATTGGTCAAAAATATTGGTCAAAAGAACTTCAGAGTCAAAAACAATTGTCGGAACGTAGACACGCCGGAACCCATAAAATATACTGGGACTACCCCTAATCATTGCATTTTGGGCGAATGTGTATTTAACTACGTTACATGATGCTTAAACACATGTTTGAACAAAATGAAAAATTCAAGTATTACCACATAAATATTCAAAAAATATACTTTTGTTGCATGGTATGAAGGATTTGGTGAAACCAAACATGTCTGGACTGGTTTGAAAATTCTACGCGGTTCGTGATCAACTTGACCGTCTAGTATTTTCAGAAAGTAAGGTTGCTACCATACAAAACTGTCCGGCCAAAAGCAATTAAATGACTTTATGACATTTAAATAAAAAAAAGCTTCTAACAGAAGTTATGACCAATTTTGTATAATTTTTAATGTACGCGTCAATACGGGTTGCCATCAGGATCATATCGATTACTGATGCTATGCAAAAGAAACTGCTTATTTGAGCATATCATATGGTGCGGAAAAACATTCTTCAAGCAAACAATTTTCTCGAAAATCTTGCAAAATTCGATCGTGAAAACAATGTTCAAACATACTAAAGTATGCCACCCTATGCATCCCGGACGGTGAAAAAGCTACTGTAGGCCTATATTCAGCGTTACAATGCATATTAACCCTATCGTAACATTTGGGACGATTTGCTAGTACAATTAAAGCCTAGGCTGATATTCTTGCATACAAGAAGTTCAGAACGAATGTTTTGTTCGAACTGAAAATATTTTGCGCCCGCTATTTTTTTTTAAAGAAGGGGTTTGTATGAAGGAGTTTGGATGAGTAGGCCTACAGTGTGTTCATTAGGCCTATCGTACTAGTTTTGCGATTATGAAACTTGTATGTCGATTGACACTTAATTTTGGTGACACACCGAACTTTTTGATCAGAATTTGCAATAAATCTATTGCACATTGCGTTGAATTGATGATTTCATCTACTGCGGGAAGAAGCCTACCCCAATTCTTTCAAATCACGATGAAACGATCGATCGTTCTGCAACGTGATTCACGCTATAACGATAACATTACGATAGTATACAGTGCCAGTGAAATGATGCACACACTATCACGATATTACGACCACGATGCGACGCACGATATCACGTTAGGTACTTGCTATAGGCGTAATGGAAACGATATCACGATAGACTCCTCGAGTCTCCTCATATTTTGTCACGATACACGATGCCACGGCCGATTTAATGTGGGCGGTACTGTACATACATACAAAACAGTGATCTTCATGTCTGAACTTGAAATAACTCAAAGTCTTACAGTGTTTAGATTGTGCGTTCCTCAGACCTTGGTTAACTTGTTAGTCCATCCTATCCTGTCCTGTTTCTGTACCTACATATCCTACTTCAAAATGAGCAGTTTGCAAAACAGCCGCTCTGTTTTAATGTTTCCTTTTCGTGCCATTTCTTTTTCAGGTTGCAACGGATAAAGTCAGCTAAGCGGCAAAAGGATATTCAGAGGAAACAGAAAATAACAGAGAACAGAAAACACTTAGCGAGTGTCAGGTTAGTAAGAGTGCTGTCTTCATCTAACATATATAATACAACCAATTTAATGTTATCAATCTGTACATTCAGTGTCCCCTAGTTATTTCCATCTGTAGGTGTAAACTTGGTCAAAATGCATTTGTTAAATTAAAGTAAGAATATGAGTGATGGTTATTATTCTTTGAAACATAATTGTCTCAGGAATGAATCTTTAAAGAGCAGAGGCTCATCAGTCAAAGTGGCTGAATGACATAGTCTAGCTGACGAACCATTTGGTCACCTGCTTTAATCAGAAAAAAAAACTCTTTCGGTATCAATGACATGTTGCCAAATAGACTATAACTGTTTCTAGACCAGAATGGACATTGATAGGTGCTGTTTGCAAGAAATATAAATTAGATTAGTGGATTAAGATTTAGTGGATTAAGAAGTGGGTTGAAGCTGTTCCATCCTTTATAATGTTCTCTATCTCCATTCCTTATTGATGAGTTTCCATTGTCTTTACTTTTGACAGAGTTGTTCAAAAGAATCTTGTATTTGTCGTGGGACTGTCACAGAGGCTGGCGGACACAGAGGTAATTATAGTAATGCATTGTCATTTATAATAAGTACAGTAACTTCTAGTAAGGCCAGTAACGTGTAGTAAGGCCAGTAACTTGTAGTAATGCCAGTAACTTATAGTAAGGCCAGTAACTTAAAGTAAGGCCAGTGACTTATAGTAAGGCCAGGAACTTATAGAAACTTATAGTAAGGCCAGTAACTTACAGTTAGGCCAGTAACTTACAGTAACTTATAGTAAGGTCAATAACTTATAGTAAAGCCAATAACCTATAGTAACTTATAGTAAGGCCATTAACTTAGTAAGGCCAGGAACTTACAGTAAGGCCAGTAACTTATAGTTATGCCAGTAACTTATTATAAGGCCATTACTTATAGTAAGGCCAGTAACTTATAGTAACTTATAATAAGGCCAGTAGCTGATAGTGACTCACAGTGAGTTGAGTAACTTATAGTAACTGTCAGTACTGTATAGTAACTTACAATAAGGCCAGTAACTAAGTAACTTACAGTAAGTCCAGTAACTTATGGTAAGTCTAGAAACTTATACTAGCTGATTTTAAGTATGGAGTTATAGTAACTTGAATAGAAAGTCCAGTAGCTTACAGCAGGCCAGTAACTTATAGTAACTTGCAGTAAGGCCAGTAACTTATGGTAAGTGTGCTAACTTATAGTAGCTTATTTTATGTCCAGCAACTTTTAATCACTCATAGTAAGGTCAGTAACTTATAGTAAGTCCAGTAACACTTGCTTAGAGGAGTGCAAATTGGAGGTAACCATTTACTGTTATTGTATATTGTTTAGTTGAACTGCAGTGAAGTGGTTGGTTGTCTTGATGGTGAGGTGTGAGTGCTGTTGGTAAAGTTGTCATCAAATGTTTCTGCATATTTTATGATCAGCTTCTTCTGGTTGTGCATAGTTGATGAAATCTTGCCTTCCTTCTGTGGCTGTTGCTTAACATGTTCTCTATCTGTTCTCAATTGTGATAGGGCCAAATAAATCCACCAGTGTGCATTTGACATCTTCTTGGTCATAGTACTGCTACTACAATTGCCGTCCATTTCCAAGTAAGACAGTTTTCATTTTGTTCTGTTCTGTAATCTTCAGATTTTAAAGAAGCAAGAATACTTTGGAAAGTTTGGCAAAATAGTGAAAGTGGTGATAAATCCAAATACATCGTACGCTGGAGCCCAAGGCCCCAGCGCTAGTGCGTACGTCACGTATCAGAAGCAAGAAGAGGCACTGCGAGCGATACAAGCTGTCAACAATGTTCACGTGGATGGGAGGACGTTAAAGGCATCCTTAGGTACAACAAAGTACTGTAGTCACTTCTTAAAGAACTCGCAGTGTCCGAAACAGGTCAGTTTTATCCTCTTAGAATGAGTTTCGTCTTCTCTGCACTGCAGTTTGATTGTATGCTGTATGCACACTGGTTCACTGAACTGAATGTTCCATCCCATGGTGCAACATTGCTTTTAACCTATTTGTTGGTCCACAAACAACCTCTAGGGACAATGAACAAATGTTGACAGAACCCCACATGTTGAGTATCACCAATAAACCCAGCCACACTATGGTTGGGACCCTAGGTCAGAAGCACATTGAGTTTCCTGGGTTCCCAGATTGCACCTTTAAACATGTACTGAGGGCATTCACACTGTGTTTATGCCAGTAAAATGCTGTTGGAGTCAATCAACCTTTCTGCACCACATTTTTAGCCCCCTCCCCCCACCCCACCTGTGGAGCCCTTACAGACTCTGAAGGAGTCTTTTACAGATCCCATAGGGGATCTTAGACCACAGGTTGAAACAAGATGGGTGTATGTGACGGTCATCACAATAAGTGAGCCATTTTGCTGAATTCTACAAACATAGAAAAATTTCAAAAGGTTAAAGCTATAACCTATGTATCGTCCATATATTAATTTCTGCTGTGCCAAGAGTAAAGAAAAAACTGCTCAATTTAGAAAATAAAACAATTGTTGCTGTATGTTTGTAGATTATTTTCATTCGTTAGTAATCTGCATGCAACACTCGTTTGCGGTTGATGGCAGTAGGAACGGATGCTCTCGTGCCAAATCTATTGTAGGCATTGTACATGTATCTGTAAATGAATATGTGCCTTGCCCAGTGTCGATCTGCTCGCTTGTCCCTCTCATCGAGGTAGCCAGATTAACATTTCCAACTCATTGTGACCCTTTGGACCCACACTTAAGCCAATACCCGCCACAGTAAAGGCAGAGTTTCGGCCGAATGGACTCATGCAGTTGTGTTCGCTGTGGACTGTTGTAGGGACCAAGTGGATGTTCTGGTACCGTTTATATTGGTACCCCTTGCCGGCTATGTCTGCAGATTATTTTAATTCACCGCGATCTGCGTGCAACACATGTCATGTCGACTGCTTTGTTTAAAGGTTTCATAACTGTATTTTTCTTCCTGTTTTAGAGTCTGCATATATATGTACAGTGTACCTCTGTAAACTGTATCATGTCACTGTAACATGGTGTATTCTTTGTATCCCTCTACAGGACTGTATGTATTTACATGAGCTTGGCGATGAAGCTGCTAGTTTTACAAAGGAGGATATGCAACAGGGGTAAGATATTATTCTCTCCACATCAGGTAGGACCAACATTTGACCTAAGAGGATCCATTGTGGCAATGGGTAGTAACTATCGAGCCAGTAATTCTTTATCTCAGGCAGGCATACTGTGTAACCACTTCTTGGTAGTGTACCAAACCACCCACAATGAGTTTGCCTCCTGTTCAATGTTTGCAATTTGAACACCATGTCTGTTGATGAAACTGCGCATTCCTTTTGGTTAGGAAAACCACAGCTTTGCTTCAGCCAGCCTTGGATTGAACCAATAGCTTTCAGTGTTGTCACTTTGCAACAGAGCCATACCATTTATTTCAATTATATAAACACTAGCCTAGGGAATTCATAAAATCAGTCAGCCACAACTTTCAAATTCCTTCAAATTTTATAATTTTTTTTAAAATTAGGAAACATCAAGAGTACGAACAGAAACTGCTGCAGGACGTCTTCAAAGGCCCGTCTCAATCTTCGTCAGGGTCGTCAGGAGGAACAACCTCTCAGACACAGGTACATACGAACTCAACGACAACAACAACAACAGCAACAACAGAGACGGCCGCAGAGTCCAGTAGACCAGAGAATATATTAAGGTAGGATGCCTGCTTTACAGAAAGCAACTTCTAGATAGCCTTAAAGTAGCTAATTTGATTTTCGTCTCCGACTATTGTCGAGTCCCCCAATGCGGGTGACCTTTCGAAGGCCAAACTATGTTCTCTTCACAATTGGCATCGACATAGGATTTCACAGACTTTCATTATCTTCTTCACTTCAAAATGAAAATGATTTTATTCAGCAAATCATTTACAGTTCAAGTTTGCAATATTGGCCAAAATCTTGGCAAAGAGAAGTATGTTGTTATGATTGTTATGATTATTAACTACAGAAGTCGATACTAAATCAGATGATAGAGTTAGGAATCGGTTAGGCTGTATCAATTAATGGGAATGATGCATAACAAGGCTTAAAACAGTGTTGATTCATACATTTGTTGGCGAAAAAAAATGCAATCAATCCATGCTGCTTTTGTTACCAACTTGCAGGTAATGTGAATTTTGTCTTGGTAGAACATTGGTAGAACTTGGTAGAACATTGTTGAAGCATTCTCATCGTTAAATCATTTCTCGTTCCTGCAGTCGTAAAAAGCAGACGTCATCGCCACCCTTACTGGCTCAGTCTCCTCAAAGCAACTCGCCAGATCCCTGGCCTGTACTGCTCAAAGAACAGACAAACGGAGTACACCATTCAAACACTGTCACAGACCTTCCTCCGTCATTAAGGTAAAGAGACATTTAGCTAAATCAAATAACAAACATTTGTCTGAAAGAGTAAGAAGTCAGTCCTATCGGAACTTTGCTGGTTTTGTAAAATAGTTTTGCTTAGTTTTGTAGTTTACTACTTCCCAGTGGTTTTAAAAAAAATCTTTTTCTAGTCTTTTCATTATGGAAAATGGCAGTTTCCGTTAGAGTTGTATATTAACTCACTATGACATTGCGATATCCTACCCTAATTTTACAGTCACTATTAGAGGCTTCTGTTGTGAAAGGGGAAATTGGTTTGGAAAAGGACTGCTATGATGCAATAGGAAATTCCAGATCACATCTAACAAGGATGTTAAAACATATTCTTCTGGATTTTGAAGTGAAACTAGCCTTGATAGGACATCCTATGATTGTACACAGACAGTATGTATGGACACTGGTAATGGATACATGACTACAACCATCTGGTCATCAACAGCATCCACTAAAAAAAGAAAAACAGTATCCATATATTTGGGAGGTAACACAGAGTAATCGTACTCGGTCGTAATAAACTGGCAATTTTGTCAAACTTAAAAGATCATGTCAAAACTTTACCCCGGATTTAGATTATTGGGCCAGGATTGGTGACCTTTACACAATTATTTTAGAACGACCTGATTAGCATAATTGATGACTCTTATACTTTTGATTGTAATTTTTCTGGTCCTCTCCTTTCCTTTTTTTTCTTTTTTTTTTTGACAACAGAGAACCAGCAACAGAGTCAGAGGCAATACCAATAAGGCAGTCGACGACAGACCTCCCCAAACAGACTCCCCCACACACCCCTGATGTACCCCTCATATCGAATAGTCCACTGTTGTCTAGCCGTGAAAACTCCCTCTCCCCCGTAGGGGAGCAGAACGGCCCTCCCCCTCAGCACACAATGACAACGCTCTTGCAGTCTGAGAAAGATGCATCATCTTCCTCATTTTTCAGTGGAAGAGAGTTCCTGCCTCCAGGGAGCACTATGAGTGCAGCTCCTCCTCCCCCCGGGCTAAGCAGTACAAATATATTACCCTCCGTATTTAATGGTGAGTATTGGGAATACTGTAACTTGCTGGACTTGATATTACAGCTCAACCATATCTAGTGCTTAAGTATGATTAAGTAAAGTAGCGTAAAGTCTTGTTCAACGACAACATTACACAATCGACAGTCTGTTGTATTATTAAACCTTACTTATAGATGGTCTGTTGTAAGGTTCAGGTGTCTGTTGTAAGGTTCAGGTGTCTGTTGTAAGGTTCAGGTGTCTGTTGTAAGGTTCAGGTGTCTGTTGTAAGGTTCAGGTGTCTGTTGTAAGGTTCAGGTGTCTGTTGTAAGGTTCAGGTGTCTGTTGTAAGGTTCAGGTGTCTGTTGTAAGGTTCAGGTGTCTGTTGTAAGGTTCAGGTGTCTGTTGTAAGGTTCAGGTGTCTGTTGTAAGGTTCAGGTGTCTGTTGTAAGGTTCAGGTGTCTGTTGTAAGGTTCAGGTGTCTGTTGTAAGGTTCAGGTGTCTGTTGTAAGGGTCAGGTGTCTGTTGTAAGGGTCAGGTGTCTGTTATAAGGGTCAGGTGTCTGTTATTAGGGTCAGGTGTCTGTTATAAGGGTCAGGTGTCTGTTATAAGGTTCAGGTGTCTGTTATAAGGTCCAGGTGTCTGTTATATGGTCCAGGTGTCTGTTATAAGGTCCAGGTGTCTGTTATAAGGTCCAGGTGTCTGTTTCAGCGTCCAGGTGTCTGTTTCAGCGTCCAGGTGTCTGTTTCAGCGTCCAGGTGTCTGTTTTAGCGTCCAGGTGTCTGTTTTAGCGTCCAGGTGTCTGTTTTAGCGTCCAGGTGTCTGTTATAAGGTTCAGGTGTCTGTTATAAGGTTCAGGTGTCTGTTATAAGGTTCAGGTGTCTGTTATAAGGTTCAGGTGTCTGTTATAACGTCCAGGTGTCTGTTATAACGTCCAGGTGTCTGTTATAACGTCCAGGTGTCTGTTATAACGTTCAGGTGTCTGTTTTAACGTCCAGGTGTCTGTTATAAGGTTCCGCTGTCATAACGTTCAGGTGTCTGTTTTAACGTCCAGGTGTCTGTTACAACGATCAGGCTATTGTTTTAATGTGTTGATGATGACATTAATTAACGGTACTATTTACACTGTGCGTCATAATTGACCGGTTCTCAGCGTCTTGGTATGTGGTGCTTGATACGTGAAGTAAAATGAGTAGAAAAATTTGTCAACAGGTGTATAGTTGGCATACAGTGGCGGCGTGAGTCATGATAAAGATGAGAAACATGTAAACTTCATGAACTGGTGCAATAGAAATAATGTTTGTTTGATGAAACACAGTGCAGTATCAAAAGACATTTTGAAAAGATTCTGATATTTTAATAAAATTGAACAAGTGGAAAGCCAGAAGTCCATGTTATGTAAGACATCTTGTCTGCATCACATGACTGAACTCCCACCAGAACAAGGAGACTTCTCCAGACAACCGGTGGTGTTTGCATCCTCATCCCGTAACGGTAACATGTACTAAGAGAGGGTATTGTGGTTAAGGCAGTGGACTTGTGTCCTAAGGATTACAGGTTCGAGCCCTGGCCAGATCATTGCGTTGTGTCCTTGGGCAAGGCACTTTATCTCCATTGCCTCTCTTCACCCTGGTTTATAAATGGGGACTTGGGAGGTGACTTGTAAATGTAGTTGCGTACGTCGGTTTGTGGCTGCACCCTATGGGAAGTCCCCTGGGGGACACGTGGATTTGGTGCACTGTGGTGCCCCAGGAGAGATTGTTTGAATTGTGCACACTTTGGTGTGTAGGTGTGACAAGTTACCAATGACCAGGGTGTAGTACAGCGTGGCGAGACTTTATTTTAAGTTGCGCTATATAAGAACTGATAATTATTATGATTAATTATGATTATTATTAATTGTCTTTCTTACTGTCTCTTTGTCAGGTTGGGGTGAGAGCCTCGGTAGTCTCAGCAATGATATTCTTCCGGTTGATAGCCAGACGGACTGGCAGGCAGCTTTTGGTTTTGATTCAGAGGAGAAAGATCCTAAGGACGATGACCTCGGTAAGAAACGTTAAAAAGGCGAAGCGACGTGAAACTAATTTCCTTCTTGCCTTCATCTTTCAGAATTCAAATATGAGCACTTGAGCTTTCTTGACTTTGCTTTAATGCGAGTATTTATGAGCCGTTAGCTTAGAAGTCTTCATTGATTCATGACGTCTGAGAGGGTAACCTTCACTTGATCAGATCGCCATGTACAAAATATGCTAGCGTTTGGACAAGTCGCTAACAACATATCATAACTGAGGATGATGAACTAGGTAGGCCAAGTGGGTGATAAAGTGGTTTATCTGTGGAGGAAGAGGCAGATGGAGGAAGGGGTGGGGGTGTTGAAAGAGCAATTAGTTAGTGGTGAGGATGTTTTATCCTCTCACCCCCATCAACAGACTAAGTAATACCTACGTATTGAATCATGCTACATGATTGCATTGCCTTTATATGTATTCATTAATTCCTTTCTCTATTCATTAATTCCTTTCTCATTTAAATTATTGGCGATGATCTATGGTGTCGTACTGTAATCTATCCGTTAGGTTTGGAAACATTTCCGAACAAATTAATTAAAGCTACTTCAAAAACTCTGTGCTTTGTCACAACTCTGTGATCTGTCACAGCCTTGCTACAACTCTGTGCTCTCCTCTGTTCATCTGTCCTCTGTTCATCTATCCTCTTTGCCACATTAGAGGGAGCAAACGTCTTGGCCTTAGGGGCGGAGGTTACCCAAGTGATTCCGTTCCTGTAATTGTAATACCAGTGAAGTTCTAGCAGCTCTGTACCCTAGACAATTGGTCAGGCAGAGAGCTATTTCTGTTGATAATTCTTTCCCCGCCAACTCATAGAATTTGTCTCATGTTATGGTGACTTTGGGTCTCATTTCAGGGTTTGATCCGTGGAATGAATCCAGCAAGGGTCTAGCAGCTCTACTAGAGAAGGAATTACAGTTGAATTCCACAGAGACTGACCATCCAGCTCAACCACCGCCATATAATAACTCTTTAAACAAAGCCAGCTCTTCGTTCAGTGCAATGATGACACAGCCGCCCCCGGGCTTTGTCATACCCCCAAACCATCTCCTGCCCATCCATGGCAACGGCAGTGGCAGGCAACCGTCCAGGCCAGATGGCATTGGTGGTGGCGGTGGCAGTAAAATGTTCACATGGATGCGTCTGAACCACCCAGCTGGCTCCGTACAGCATCCTCTATTCCCTGGATTGCCACCCACGCAGATCCCCCCGGTTCACGAACATCACCATTTGAGGTATCCTCCGCCCCCCATGATGTCACAGACGAATTCACAAAAGTCGATCCCTTCATTTCAGGTAAGACAACAAAAACACCAGAAATGACATTGATCGTCGGAGTGAAAAAGAGAAGAAAATTACAGCTTTGGTGAAAATAGTCGGAGTCGGATTAAATGGCATACAAATGATCAACGTAATTCTGGCTGAGGGCAGGGGGTGGTAGGTGGGTGTGAGGAGTCTTGAATGAAGGGATTAATCAGCCATTCCCTACAGTACATGAGATGGATTTAACATAGGCAGTAAAGAATTAGGCATGGGATTAGTTAAACACAAAGGACACTTCATCAGAGTTTGTACACACACACACAGAGTGACGAGACAGCAATTACTACAGAATGAAAAGGCTTGATTTGTGAAAGACGACAGCAGTCTACACGAACCTGTCTTTCATATATCATACCTTGTAGAGCAGAGTTTTGACCCATAGTGCCATCCATTTTCCCCCCAAGATCATTCATATGAATTGTTCTTTATCTCATAATTTCATGTCCTATTTGTTCTATTTCCCCCTCCCCCCCCAACCTGGTATTTTTAATTTCATTCCTTTTTATTCTCTCTTTTTTAATTTGCTCTTCAGCCAATGCAACAAAATCCGACAGTTAATGACAGACAGAGCATCAAAGCACAACAGGATTCATTACGAGAGTTACTACCGAACACGGTCAAAATCCACTTTGATTCATCCACAGACTTTTCTGGTCTGTACCCAAGGAAACCTCCACACTCCTCCACCACAAATGGTACAGGTAGGTCCCTTGAGTTGTGTTTATAAGAGGATTAGACACACCCTTTGTGTTTGAATTGTTTGTAAAGGAATGCACAGTGAATGTATATGTCACCCTCTAAAAAGGGGTGGGGAGGGGAGGGGGATGGGGGGAGTATTTTAAGTTTTGTAGATATCAAAGATAAAACCCTAAGTGTGAGTTTTCTTTGCAAAGTTGACTTCAATACCACAGGGAGGGGGAGTTGTTAGTTGAAAGTTAAATGGGTGGAAGATTCATTGCAGAGAGGGTAGCAAATAAAACAGACTCAAATTGGACTGGCATGACTGCTGTAGCAACAACCATTTCACAGAAAAGACAGTTAGGAAAGAACCACATATGTCAAGAGAGAGGTTAGTCTGTCAATGGATACCTTTGTGTAAAAGTAAGTTGGCCTGACGTTTCGATCCTAGTATGATCTTCTTCAGAGGCTAAATGACAAGTAACAGTAACAGAAGGGACAAAAACACGCACAGAAAACAGACAGGTTAATGAGCACAATGAACACAATGAGATAGATGTAAGGGGATTATAAGTAGACAAGGGATGGAGAGAAGAAAGCAAAAGGGGAAGAGGAGAGGTAGGAGATAAACAGTTGAGGGACAAAGAGAGGATTAAAGGAACAGGGTAGGGAATAAACTGGAGAGGGACAAAGACAGAAAGGTGTGGAGAAAAATGGATACCTTTGGTGGGATGTTGGACATTTTTTCCTTTTCAAGTCATTAGGTTGACTAGGTAGGGTGTCATATCACTTAAGGAAGTTCGGTTAAGTCATGAAGAATGTCTTTTGCTTTTACTATTCCATGTGATGTGTGATTACTCCTGATACATGAGAATATCTGTAAGACACAATTTTGGAGATTGAATCTGATACAGGGGGGAAAAAATTCAGCATTCAAATATACGTGCAGCAGTGTTGAAGGTCCTTGCCGTTGTCTCTTATAATATACTCTGGCCCCTCTCCACTCATATCTGCATGCTCTGCACTCGTATATAAAAGTCCGTGACAGCAATTTTGAACAGCATTTTGCGATTACCCGAGCCCCAGAGAGAGAGAGAGAGAGAGTAGAGTAGAGAGAATAAAATAAGGTGTGATTTACTGTGTGATATCACAGCATGCGATTTGATTCTGCATCTTAGTCTGATTTGGCACCAAGGTGTGATTTACTGTGTGATATCACAGCATGCGATTTGATTCTGCGTCTTAGTCTGATTTGGCACCAGACGTTGTACTCTTTGTTTTGTCGTTAACGTTCCTGTTTTTCGGCTTCGATTTGACAGCGAATCAGAGTATGTGGAATAGTCATCATCCAATGGCATCGCTGCATATAGACCCCGCAATAATCAGCATCAACGCAGCAGCCGCCGCGGCAGCCGGCAGTACAACGTCAACGTCGTCACAGTCAACCTTAAAACCCACAGATAAATTAGAAAGTGAGTCTTCATCCCTCCCTTCCCTGCTGCATCATCATCTAACCAGCAGGCAGATTTAAAAAAATGCCGACCCTATGAAGTATTAGGCCCAGGTGCATGACGATAGGACGGTGGAAATAGGAGCAGGAGGGGGGGAGTGGGTAGGGGAACCAAAAAAAAAAACTGGTAATCCCTCTGATATTGGTAGTCTGAATCTACAATATTGTATATATAGAGCAAAGTGTGAAATTGGTTATATACAAATTCAAGCATAACACACTGGATGCAGTGTGTTATACAGAACAAATTAGGCAAACACGTATGGGTAGTAGCGGCATATGATAGAGAGAGATGCATGAAAAATGTTTTTGGAATGAGAGTCTACCTTGTGAATTTTCTGTTTTTTTCATCAATATCTAGATTAATTCCCTCTGTTCAAAATTCATCATTAAAATCAAGTTTTAAAAGGGGAAAAGAAAAAATGTACTCAGTACCTAAAGTATGAAGTTGGTTGCCATCAGTGCATATAGTGTCCCTCACCCACCCTCCTCCCTCCCCCCCCCCTTCCTCTCCCGTCCAACTCCTTCCTTTGTCCGAAGAGCCGTCTCTATTAAGTGCGAGCTACAAACGCCATTTGGGAAACCTATAGAGACAATCACAACATCTACTCACTCACCGATTGCTTTATCATATCATTTATAATCGCTAGATGGTCTGCCAGAGGAACAACCACATTGGATGCAGTCCCTCCACAAATTGACAGAAGGGGAATCCCCAACACAGACACACACCAACAGTCTCTTCCCACCAAAACAGATGCCACAAGGAGGTGAGAGTATTGAACAGTCAATTTCACGAGTTAAATTATGCAAAACTATGCTTTTAAATGTGTTTTTTTGTAACTGATTCATGGATGTAGCCCCATGTACAATTCATACTACACTTACCTTAGAATGCCCTGGTTATATCGGAAAAATATTTATTTCAAATATAGCCGCATAGAAAAATTAGAAATGTTCATACCACAGTTACTATAGAATGCCCTGGTTATATCAGAAAATGGTTTATTTTAAATGTTAGCCATATAGAAAATTAGAAATGTTCATACCACAAATACTTTAGAATGCCCTGGTTATATCAGAAAATGGTTTATTTTAAATGTAAGCTATATATAAATGTTCGTACCACAGTTACTTTAGAATGCCCTGGTTATATCAGGAAATGGTTTAATTTAAATATGGCCATATAGAAATGTTCATACAGCAGTTACTTTAGAATGCCCTGGTTATATCAGGAAATGGTTTAATTTAAATATAACCATATAGAAATGTTCATACCGAAGTTACTTTGGAATGCCCTGGTTATATCAGGAAATGGTTTAATTTAAATATAGCCTTATAGAAATGTTCATACCACAGTTACTTTGGAATGCCCTGGTTTATAGGAAATGGTTTAATTTAAATATAGCCATATAGAAATGTTCATACCACAGTTACTTTGGAATGCCCTGGTTATAGGAAATGTTTTATTTTAAATTTAGCCATATAGAAATGTTCATACCACAGTTACTTTGGAATGCCCTGGTTATATCAGGAAATGGTTTAATTTAAATATAGCCTTATAGAAATGTTCATACCACAGTTACTTTGGAATGCCCTGGTTTATAGGAAATGGTTTAATTTAAATATAGCCATATAGAAATGTTCATACCACAGTTACTTTGGAATGCCCTGGTTATATCAGGAAATGGTTTAATTTAAATATAGCCTTATAGAAATGTTCATACCACAGTTACTTTGGAATGCCCTGGTTATATAGGAAATGGTTTATTTTAAATATAGCCATATAAAAATATTCATACCGCAGTTACTTTAGAATGCCCTGTAGCCTATATACACATGTTCTTACCACAGTTACTTCAGATTGCTCTGTAGCCATATACACATGTTCATACCGCAGTTATATTAGAATTCCCTGCCTTTGTTTGGAAGTGATTCATGGATGAAGGACCTAACACATGTAAATGCCTCACTCACACCGGAATTCTCTGGTTATAAACTTTGGGAAGTCATTTCATTAATGTGTAAATCACTTTATACATGTTTATGCCTCACCAACACTGAGAATGTCCTGGTTGCATTGTGTGTAGCTGTTAATTGTGGTTGACAAAATGTTATTTATTTGCCGTAGGCTTAATAACTAGCATATTACATATAAGTGTTAATCACTTAGTCAGATTTAGGGGTAACCTCCTTGTCTTTGAACACAACATGACTTGGTTACACAGTGGTGAACAAATACCACCCAGGGCATCAGATCTACATAGCTCCTCCTTCTGACATGATCTTATGGAATCCTCCCATCCTCTTCCTTAACTCCTCTTCCTTAACTCCTCTTCCTTAACTCCTCTTCCTTAACTCCTCCTCCTTAACTCCTCCTCCTTAACTCCTCCTCCTCCTCCTCCTCCTCCTCCTCCTCCTCCTCCTCCTCCTCCTCCTCCTCCTCCTCCTCCTCCTCCTCCTCCTCCTCCTCCCCCTCCCCCTCCTCCCTCTCCTCCTACTCCCCCTCCTCCCCCTCCTCCTCCTCCTCCCCCTTCCTCCTCCTCCTCCTCCTCCTCCTACTCTTACTCCTCCTCCTACTCCTCCTCCCCCCTCCCCTTCCCCCTCCCCCTCCCCTTCCCCCTCCTCCTCCTCCTCCTCCTCATATGATCTTATAGAATCCTCCCATTCTCTTTCATCCTCTTCCTTAACTTCTCTTCCTCTTCTTCCTCCACAGATATTTTTTCTTGATAATTTGTCGCTCCACACTACCTTGATGCTGTACGATCATCTTTATATCTACGTGTAGATTGGACTTACCCTCGAAGAAGAAACATGTCTCCTTCATTCAGCTTTTAGATGTTTCATTCTTGGATCGCTATTTCTAGTCAGTTACGTGGGTCGGGAACTAAGGGCATTACGTCACTTTTCCAGCAGTCAATGATCTCTTCGTGTAGATCAAGAGAAAAAAAACAAAAAAAACGGTTGCAAGAACAGCGACTAACTTTAGAGCAGTGTCTTTTCTTGTGTATGTCTTCTATTTATTTGCATTGTCATGGATTATTAGTTAAAAACAGGCAGCAAGACTTATGGATGTTCAATTGCAGGTTAGCATAAAATACATATTTACCTAAATGCAACTACTAGACTTATCCAAACTGTTCTCAACCTGCTGCCAACCTAGTGAATACTCAACAGATGGTATGAATACTCGTTGAAAATTCATGTTAAATTGTATTAGTCATAATGACTATAGGGTGATGGTAAGTTGTGTACTGAACCAGCCTAGCACATCTGATTAGGAACCCAGTGTGTTATCACAGCTGACAATATATGTATGGATATATCCTTATGAATATGCATTTCAGTGACAATACCTTTGCATATATCCTTCACAAACAAGAACATTTCTTCCGGATATTTGCAAGCGAAGATGTTGGTAATTGTTTTGAAATGACTGACAATCCTATTGAATATTCATTTGGCAAGTCAGCCAGTTTGGGACAATTTCCTGCACAAGGATTTGGATAAACTAAACTTACCAAGGTTGGCAACCAGCCTTAAGAATATTCATACTAAGGCTTTGATTGGTAGGGTTTCTATGTTTGCAAGGATAAACTACACTGACCAGGACTGGTAACCTGCCTAATGAATATTCATACTGAGGCTTTGTTTGGTAGGGTTTCTATGTTTGCACGATAAACTACACTGACCATGACTGGCAACCGGCCTTATAAATATTCATATTAAGGTTTTGTTTGTTAGGGTTTTATGTTTGTGAGGAAAAACTTCACTGACCAGGACTTATAAATATTCATACTTATGAATATTCATACTGAGGCTTTGTTTGGTAGGGTTTCTATGTTTGCAAGTATAAACTACACTGACCAGGACTGGTAACTGGCCTTATGAATATTCAAACTAAGGCTTTGTTTGTTAGGGTTTTATGTTTGCAAGGAATGCTTACAGTCTTATATATGATAGAGCAGTACATACCTGCCAATGTGTGTATCACCTCCTTACACCTTTCCACTCCACTTATCCCTGTTCACTGTGCCAACAGGGTCACTTTTATGTCAATTTGAGTTGAGTCTTATATATATTTGTTTTCAGGGAATTCTATTTGAAGTGCAAACTTATTTATTGACTAATGTTTACAAATTGAAATTGCATTTGACGGCAAATTACTTGTCTCCTGAATGTCCCTTAGTGAACAATGCTCAAAGTTGAAATTGTCAATTAATAACATGGGTAAACTCTTCAAGTTTACAATCATGGCTTTATTCAAAATTGTTTTGTCTCCTAGAGGTTAACGTCTATTACAATAGTTGATGAATGGGTTTTAAAGGTTTGCTGAACTGACATGAATGTGACATTGCTGAAAATTCTGCGTCTCAATCTTTTTCATTTTTTCCCTTTTCATCTTTCATGAGAAGGTTTATGCAGCATGAGATGCAACATTGCCATAGGGGTGCATATGGAACCCTCCCCTGATTTTGGCGCCCCACACAACCCTCTCGATCCCTATGATGTTATCTGGTAATAACCTTAGAACAGGAGCTCTTCTCTCCACTTATGATGACTTCCAATTTGAAGAGAGTCATCAATAGCAAGAAACCAATGAAAGGCTGAAATGTCAATATGTGTTACACAGGGCTAACTGTGGTGTAGTGTTGTTGCTTTGGTATCCCAACAACAAGAACAGAATAAAGCCTTAAATCAACCCAGATTATTACTCCAAGAATTAATTTATCGACTTCGGGAGTGACAAGTCTGTATTGATGAAACATTCAAAAGGAACCAAAACAGGAAACAATATGTTTAAGACCGCAGCAGAGCTTGATACGACACTCATTATATACAGAAGAGAAATATATGTATGTGTGAAGGTCGATAGTTGGGTTACGGCCCCCAGAATACGATGTCAGGAAATGAAATATATTGCTAGTAAGACTAGGGCTGCAACAAGCTTTATACTGCTATATTTGATCGTTTTCTTCCATATTAATTATGCCGTGGTCTAAGTTAACATTTCTGAATGTCTGAATGTAAAAATCAATAACTTCTGAAGATCAGAAGCACGACTACGAAACACTTCTACGAAACACGACTACCAAACACTTCAGAGCAGAAACACTAAGACGACTACTTTTGGACATTTTAGCATGTCCCACGTTGGGCGCCAATTATGATAGTCTTTATCGCATTTCAGAATTTTAAACCACAGAAGTATCCACATGTCCTGGGTTCTCTTGTATTCAGATAGATTCAGGTGTTTCCTGATAATATAATTAGCCCAAACTGACAGCTGTACGGTATGTAATAGCACTATGTTTTAGGTGTACAATGGGTAGCTAGATTTTGACCCAAGAGGGTAAGACAGCGGTTGTTAAAAGCCACACAGTGAGAAATGCTTTTAATACTCGCAACCCGTAAAGGCTGTAAAGAGGTTGCGACATTTGGAGTATTAAATAGGAGATTAAATCATTGGCATTTGACTTTTCATTTATTCAGTGGTCAGATGAACCTTTGAACAGAGAGTCATTTTATTGCTTTCAAACAAACTTGCAAGTAAAAAGTAAGTTTACTTATATCCCAGACTTAATCAGAGAACAGCCATATCACAAATGCCAAGAGTTTGGTTGTACTGAACCCCAAAAGAACAAATGGCCTTGTGTTTTTTCTAATCATATTTATTCCTTTCTTCATAGATGTTCTTGTAGGAAGTCAGATCAGTTCATAAAACTGTTGAATTATAGAGTGGATAAATGGGGGAGAAACTCTGTCTTGTGGGAAGACAAAATATTTTGCATTTTTTTCAAAGGCCGACTCTAGTTTCCCAAATGCTAAAGTTGTATCATTTGTCCAACACTAAGCTTAAGTGGCTGTCATGTGTCAAGTTGTATCAATCATAATTTTTATTGTCAATGCATGATAACAGAATTTCACATAATGTGATAAAATTGTAGTAAAATGAGCACAATGGCTCTTTAAAGATGATACTTCCTGGTAACAATTTTATGTCTCTGCTGAAGTTGGACAGCGAGTGGTATACTTGCTATTTGAATATTCATTATATGATATATGTAGATCTGATTGGATGTCACAGAATAAATTTAAAAAAAAAATAGGCGGAGTAACTGGTCGGGTGGAAACGTCTTTAGCAGAAGAATGCACAGTTGACTGCTGAGATGTGCAAGTTAGTCCGATAAGTCAATGGTAGGATGGATGGGTGGAGTCTATATTTATTCGGGGCAAAGTTTTATTTACATTAGGGGATGTCTTTATTTAGTAGCATGGATGATATACACAGTTTCTAATCTGTGATATGAGTCAGTTTAATGGAAAGGAGATAACAGTCTGTATGAAAGTCGAATATAAGCTTGCTCCATTTTTTGGATAAATTATTGCATCTGTCATTGCAGGATTTGCAAGAAATATCAATTTGACAGTGATTTCAAGAAACTAAAATAAAAAGGGCAAAACAACAGTAGTTTTGTTGTATTTATTTTTTTCTTTTTCTTTTCGTAAAGGAAGCTTTTGAAAGATAGGAGTTACCTTGAAATTTAAACTCTTTTGCAATGTGTTCAACTTCAAAGCAGTGATTTCCTGGCCTTTAGGTAGTTATGTGTAAATACGTAGAAGTACGTGTACAATTAGCTAATAATCTTGTATGATAATGCATTGAAGCCTGGTTTGCCATATGACCTGAGTCACTCATTGACTCCTCTTCTCAACAAAAAGATATTTCCATCCTGGCAAACTAGATTGTCTTAATCTCCCAATGGTCTTAGTGCTGACCAGAATATCACAGCAACCAAGTGTACACCTGTTGCCCCCCCCCCCCCAGAATAAAATCTGGGGACTTGGTCCCACTCCTCACTGGGAAAAAGACAATATATAAAACTTCCTTGACAACGGCACCTAAAAATTCAGTACAATATCGTTTCAGAATTGTAAATAAAGTACCATTTTAAAATGAAGCAACCTCCATTTTAGCATAATTTCTCAAGAGGGGGAACCTGCTCTTATCCCCTTTACTGGACTACTGAATATCTTAGCCAACCCTCCAGCAACCCCACCCCCCCCCCATGAGGGGTGCATAAAAAAGACCTAATGAGAGTGGGAGGGTGTCAGGAGAATACACTGAACCCTGTGGCCCTGGGTCGATTTGTAGGCTCGAGAAAATTTTGATGCAGGTGGCCGTCAAAATACAGGAGTAAAAGTGCAGAAGAGTGACCCGGCGATGACAAATGTACCAATAGCCCGTCCGTTAACCAATACATTTCAGTACGTAGCGGTTTCCAGCGCGTGAAAATATGCCGTAGCAGACATATTTCTATAAGAATCAACATCATTCAACAGTGTTTGCTTATGCCTCTCTCATCAGGAAGTCGTTTCATAGCAACTCCCTGCTCTTACAAATGTTATTGCATCATCACTGTCACGCATTGCGAAATAAACGGAAGTAATTACCCCACATTTAGGTATTAACTAGTAAAAATTGCATTTCCCAGTGTTTTAAGACTACTTTTATATCGACTAAAATATGAACAGAAAAATGAAATGACCATACATTGGGTGAAACATGAATGACAGATTTTTTAAAATACGTTTTTTTTCTGTTATGTATGATATATTTATTTTATGATATTATTATAAACTTGGTTTCGTAACATCAAATCAAAGTTACCGGTGTTCGTAGGCGTATTATAAAGTCACTTCAAGGCGGAAGGTACAGAAATTTGTCATCGCCAGTATTACGATCAAATAAGTGATTGTGTGATGAAACGAGTTAACTGGAAAGGTAATTGATTTTCTTCAGTTCTGGTTCACTCCATATAGGCACAGATGTTTGGAAGTGTCACTTTCGGTGACACTTGTAATTTAGATAAATTAGAGTGACGTGTTGTTTGGAGGTGTGTCGCGGAATTGGTATTATGTATTATCATTGAACGCTTTTCAATGTAACATGTTCCTAAAATACAGCAATAGGTGTTCACTATTCAGCTTAGGTCTATTAGTTTACTAACTGTGTAAGGGGAAAAGTGAAATCACTAGCAATTTTAGATTGATCATGGATGACACATTGTTTATCAGGAGGCCTATCCTAAATCAGATCAAGCCCATTTTATAGGTAGGTTCAGCTTAGGTCTATTACTAGTATTAGTTTACTAACTGTGTAAGGGGAAAAGTCACCAGCAATTTTAGATTGATCTACATAGCCTAGTACAGACTAGTAGTACTAGTAGTACAATGGTGTGTTTGTATTGAACTTTCAGGTTAGGAGAGGTTTCTAAGAATCCCAGAGACTCAAATGTGAGTGCTTTCCATATATGCTAACCTGTGGCTGTAACCTAACACAGACCCACCAATAGGAAATACAATCATCAGCTGGGAAGTTAATCTGGTAAACCCTTCTTAGGGACATGTTTTGTGAACAGTTAAGACAGTCTTTACTTAATAAAAACCATATCCATGCTGTTCATACTGTCCCTGCAATTTCTTTTAATTGTATGAAAGTTGTCTCAATTTGGTATTTTAAAACCACCAATATCCTCAGGATGATAATTTTAAAGGCAATGTAGTAATGTCTAGATATGCTTCACAGCTGTAAAGCAGCTTTACCAGTCATCATATGTACACATATGATGACCAGTACAGTAGCAATATATTGGTCTAGGCCTCAAACTAGCCTTAGCTTTCTACCTCCATTCACTAAAAAATTGATGTAATTTACTGTTCCATTTATCACCAGCAGAATTTCAGGATGTGTAGGACATCAGAGATTCATATAACTGTCAACAGGTCTTCCTTGGTCTGTTTCCTCTTTGGTGGAATCATGACAGCTGTTCTTCTCTCAGCATTCAACACTAATTATCTTCTCTCGTTTCCTGGAGGATGGTCCCGACTGAGGAAGCATGTGGTAGAGCGGGCCCTCCTGGTGCCAGGTATTGGGTCTAGTGCAATGATTCCAGTTAGTAATCCATTGATGGAATGGGCTCTTACTGGTCCAAAGTTGACTTCCGAACCAAAAGGTTTGTAGCCTGTTTTGTATATTACTATGCAAGGTTGGAGCTATTAAGTTTAAGGAATAAATTCTGATCACACAGTGTAGAAAAAGTTTTGTAACTTTATCATGCATTTAGGAAATTTTCTTTCCAAGATCCTCCAAGGACAATTGCTGTTAGTGTTGTTTTGTTATTTTACAATTTATTGGCAGCATTTAATTGATTTCAGTTTTTACTCCTAAATTGTTTGCCAAACTGGTCTTCTGGAACAAAGTCCATAACCATCACAATATTTTAACTGATGATTCACAAATGCTAGACAAGACAATTTATAAATGTAACCAAGAAATGTTGTAATGAAATCACTAAAGATTTTGTTGGTATCAAAGTAAAAGTGTTACTCTTTTACTTGCTGGTGTTGTAAATCTAATTGAAGCGTTTCTTACTTTCTTCCATTAGTTATTAAAGTAATTAAGTTATAATAAGTAATTAAGAAACAACAACAGTCTTCAAACATTTGTCTTATTGATACTAATAATTGACCTCAGTTGTTCTGTGTATGCAAGTGTGGACGGTTGGATGGTTGTTAGGAAGTATCATGACGGGACCTTGTTGAAGTGGGCGTGGTTTGTTGTATCTTGATGTTGTTTGTGAGGAAAACTACATCAGTGTAGAGGCATAACAACATTAAAGATCCCATGTATTGAAAAATCCTTTCTTGCTTTTCTCTTCAAGGGCATTAATGAACTACAATAGTAAACAGGTTTGTGGTAACTTTGTATCCTTTCATTAACCCTTCAAGTAAACTGTTTATTAATAATGTTGCCTGAGATGTTTTCTATATCCCTTTCACAGTGCTAAAAGGTGAAACCCTTGCTGCTCTTCATCAGGCCATAGATGCAAAGGAGAGAGGTAAAAAGGAGAAAGCATTGAAGTTATTTCAACATGCCTTAGCGTTGGATCCCAGTCACTCGGATGTCTTAAACGAGTATGGTGAATTTCTAGAGGAGGACGACATAGTGAAAGCAGATCATCTTTACACCTGCGCAGTCTTATTGAATGACTCGCATCCTAGAGCTCTGAGCAACCTCAGAAGAACTTCAAACAAAGTCGCTGAGATCGACAAAGAAATGTTTGACAAGATCGACAGGAAGCTTGCCCAATTCTTTGAGATATCCGAGAGCAGCCGTGTCTTTGAGCGTGCCAGACAGGAGTTTTATTATCTTCAGATCTATCACACAACTGCGATCGAAGGCAACACCCTCACCCTTGAGCAGATGAGAAGCATCATGGAGACGGGGTTAGCCATCGGGGGTAAGAGCATCCTGGAGCACAATGAAGTTCTGGGATTGGACGCAGCATTACAGTTTATCAATAACACCCTCATGCAGAGGATCGGTGCAATTACGGTCAGGGACATCCTCGCCATCCATCAAAGGGTCATGGGTTACGTGGACCCGATCGACGCAGGCCATGTCAGGACCACTCAGGTCTTCATTGGGGGACATGTACCTCCCCCGTCCACCGAAGTGGAGGAACTCATGGATGAGTTTGTGGAGTGGTTGAACAGTGAAGAGGCTCTTCTCCTCCATCCAGTAGAGTTTGCTGCTCTAGCACATTACAAGTTTGTCTATATCCATCCGTTCGCAGATGGTAACGGGAGGACAGCTCGTCTCCTGATGAACTTGATCCTCATGAGGTCAGGTTACCCACCGGTCATTCTCAAGTTATCTGAGAGGCACACGTACTATGAAGTCATCAAGAAGGGTAATATGGGTGACATCAGGCCTTTTATACGTTTCATCAGTCAGAATTTGGATGCAATGCTGCACGCTTACATCTATCTGGATGAAGACAGGGACCATTCTATTGCAGAGGTAAAGGACAAGAAAGATGTGACAGTTATAGATGGGGGTTGAGGGGACCAGGGATAGGGTCACCTTCCAAGGACAAGAAAGATGTGACAGTTATAGATGGGGGTTGAGGGGGCCAGGGATAGGGTCACCTTCTAAGGACAAGAAAGATGTGACAGTTATAGATGGGGGATGAGGGGACCAGGGATAGGGTCACCTTCTCCCTATCTCTGTGTTAGGATCAGTCATCTTTGGGGACGTGGCAATAGATTTGAAGACGGCAGCATCAGTTTCAAAACGTTGCCTTAATTCTTGACTTAAGAAGAGATCATGATGGTTTACATAGTATGTTACTGGACATGATGGTATTAGGGTTGGGTAATTAGATGTTTGTGTGAGAGGCGGATGGGTACATGAATGGGGCATGCGTTATACCAGATGCTCACCAGGTAACAAGAGGTGTGTACATAAGGAATGAGGTCACAACAATCTGCTAACAGCTCAAAATTACTATTAAAATGATTGAGGGTTTGAGAGTATTATCTTGCCTTACTAATTTTAAGATATATAATGTACTACTCTTAAATTGTACTTGTGGAAGCTTGGACCAGCTTCGTAGGCAGCTAATTATTAGTTATTGTTAAGATATGTTTTCATTTATACACAGCACTGTTATTCATTTACTTTATGTTCATGTAACTTTAAGCATCTACAATGGGAAATTTGATCCCCCTCCCTCCCTTAGTGCAGTACAGCATGTCTCAACAATCTGTCCAGGATACACAGAACAGGGCTGACACAGAATATTAAAGTAGTATCAATACTTTTATCAAAAGCTACATCTGTTTATTTTTCTTTAGGGCTGGAAATACAAGACTTATACAGTATGAATGTTGTGAATAGTTTACCAAAGTAATCGAGAGTTCCTCTCATTTATGTTCCTTCTGTGTTACGACAGATCGTACCTCTCAAGTCTCAGACCACTTATGGATCTTTTCATCTGCTAGTACTTTTGCTTTTGGCATTTTTTAATTTTTTTATTATTTGTTTCATAACTTTAATTTTTTGACCACCACCCGTAAGAATTGTACCGTTCAATATGTTCCATCTGCAAATGATACAAACATCTCCCAAAGTACAGTTAAACATAAACTTAATAATCACTAAATGACACCAATGCGTCTACATCCAACATACATATTCCTGTGACAGTAATAATAAATTAGTTGAACGCTTGGGCGTAAGTTATTTCTACATTTGCAGCTTTCCTCCATACCTCTATATAAATATGGTAGAACTCCCAATATGCCAGTGCCAATCAATTCTATTCTTGTTTCTTTGTTACTACTGTGTGTCTAAGTTTAGCTAACAAAGGCGACAAGCTGAAAATTGTGTCTAACTATAAACTGTGATTTATGTTAATTCTATTTTGAGCCATTTTCCCACAACTATTTCATAATGATGCGTCGTATATAAATGGCAAGCCGATAATTCTTCCAACAAAGAAATGAAATAATGATGTTAATAATAATAATTGAGATGGTGCAACTAACAATAGAGGTATTTATATATTTGTACTTAATAAAGATAGTATTTAACCTTCCAGTTTTCAGTTCCTTGGAATCAGTTTTCATTTTCAGAGTATTATTGTTGGGAAAGTAAAAGGTGGGGCCAGTTGACTGTAAAATATGCAAATGTAGAAAATTGAGGCTGGAAGCATATGCCTGTTGCACTTGGTTAGAATACAGTATCTATTTGGAAAGAAAGACATATACTGACTTGTAACAGCTATTTTTAAATGCTGAATAAAAAAATATTTTGTTAGGCAGCTACTCAGAATAACTCAATTCTGAGGTGGCTCAGGTTGTCTCTAAAAATCCTCATTAATCAATACACTGTAGTTTTTCAGTCCGTCAGCAAATTTGTTTTAATTACTATGTTACTATTCTGTGCAATTTCTGTTAAGTTATATTTATCATGAATAAAGCTATTTAAATAAACCATGTATTTTAACATTGAATTGTTGTGCTTTTTTGCTTTGTGTGTTCAAATCGCTATCAAAGCTACAAATGAATTTAATGAAACAGTTGATGGGTATTCCTGAATTGTTAGATGACGATGACTTTATCCAGATGTTTAAGTCTTGACATGTCTCAGTCCAAGAAGAAAGAAACTAACACTTAAACAGTGCCAGTAGAAACTACATAATTATAGTTTCGATTATGATAATGTTTACTCCTCAGTCCAGGCCTTTGCTTAATGTATTAAATATTTTTGATCAATTCTACTAAGTTTAACCAAAACATTTCTTTTAAGGTCATAAACAACATTCAAATAAAACATTTGTCATTGATATATTTGTTACACATTGTTAAGTTTAAACTATATCATTTAAGTGCCATAAAAAGTCTCTTTTCTTATCGACTTTCCTTTTGCACCACAGGAAGAGACCTAATGGGACGTGTGTATTGATCTAAATACATAGGTGTAGGAGGCGGGGGCTGCAGCCCCCCTCCCCCCCCCAAAAAAAAAATTGTGAAAATTCGGGCAATATGCTGAGAATTTTTCGGGCACCTACTGAAAGAAAAATAATTTGCAATGTGTTTTTCAATGGTTAAACTTATATTATTATTATTGTAACGACTTCCCCAATAATTCTAACCAATATGGAAGGGTAACAACATGGAAAATGATTGTATGTTATTGGCATGTGATGTAATAACCGAGGAATGCCTACATGATATGCTCATTAACATGTTAAACTCGCGAAACATTGTGGTTATATTTTTCGGGCAAGCCGTTACCAGCCCCCCCCCCCCCCAAGGCTCCTACGCCTATGCACAAGTACCTCAATTCCTTAAAGGTTCATTACTCGATATTAATAGTGCTATAGAATGGAAGTATGTGCTGAATATTTAACATGATATATAAGTTTTTAATGTAGCAAATTTGATAAAGTACTCATCATTGGCGAGTACCAAGTACTTTAAATCGAGTACACGTACTGGGTACTTTAGCGTCCGAGTACTGAATGAAGAGTGAATACAAAAATGGAACTCAAGTACTATTCGAGAACTGAACAATTTTCTATTAGCCTGGCCCTACTACAACGCTGCGTGGTGACTGTTTACTGTTAATCCTATTATCTGATACACTCCAACCCTATTGCAGCGTTGGTAACGAACATTTTATTACTCAGGTCGAATGTATGGTTGAATGTTAAACTAACTTCATTAAAAGCGCGGGAAGAAGGTTGTAGTCATGGTTAACGCTACCATTGAGGTACATGTGTAGTGATAACAGATCGGGCATTTAGACGCTGTGTAAAGGTTTCAAAGCACAATGTAAGAATCAGATAAGCACATTTGACTTCAATAAAAGTTGATACTGAGTGTCTTTTCGTAGTTCATGACTGTGGAGACAACAAGAGGGATAGTGGACTGTATATCTTAAGATTAGAGGATCGGCGACAGCCTACAGGTTTCTATGTATGGGAGAGATACGGGGAAATAATTTAAATACTGCAGCTCATAGCACAACATTAGCATAGTAGTACGTAATTCAGTCTTATGTCTATGTTGCACAATGCGTAAATGATGGGTCAACCTTTATCATTCAGTGAAGCCGAGTTCTATGGCTTTTGGTTGTTAGTCAAGTCGAACACTGTGAACCTGTCCGATTTTCCCATTTACCGCTAGTTTACAATGGTTTCGGTCGTGGTGAAAGTAGCAATTATTTCGAGGGCCTTTGCGTGGATTATACAGGTAAGCCTGTTGATTATAATTATATTCTAGAAAGTAAAATGTTTTTATTTTCAACATCCATAGACCTAGGCATACATTTCAGAATGTACTGGCACCAGTTACACGAAAGAATACTGCATGATCGAAAATAAGATGATAAAACAAACTAGTCTAGTCTAGTGCTAATACGGTGCCCTCCTTATCAACTAGAGAAATATCGGATCGAAATTTATATTTCACCTCTTTGATTATTCCATTTATTGTTTAGAGCTAGGCCAAAAGTTCTTTGTCATCCTCAAATGATTTGGAGAACTACTATAGTACTATTCACACCCCTTATTTTTAATGAATTAAAATTAATGTTAGGCCTTAGGCTATAAGGTATTTCTACATAATTATAGTGGTAAGGTGTTCTATCAAGGGACAAACGACTTTGTTGCTTTATAATACCCTAATTTTTAAGTAGGTCTAAATGGGATCATCCAATATTAGGGAAATGTTTCAACCCCTGCCATGGAGAGGAACACGAGATCAGGAGTATGTTGAACAATGATTAATTGAGGATGAAATAGAATGTCCCTCCTGATAAATTCCTATTCAAGATTAGCTCCCATTATACAAAGTGTTGAAAAGCCTTGATGCTATGTAGGCCTACAACATCTTTGTTGTTAGTAACATGTTGAAAGTCAAAATAAAAATGGAAGACAGAGTTACAGGTCTTCTCCAGGAAAAGAATTTGTGTTCAAACTTTGTTAAATATCAGTTTTGGTGGCTCTGAGTTTTGTCTCGTATAAATAGCAAATTTACCAATAGTAATACCATTCCTCTTCTGTACATATTATACTGTACAAAAAGTGCTATCATTTGCAGTGTTTAATGTTAGTTGTATAGATGTGATGTTAACTACCACTTTGCAGAGCATTTTGTATGGCAATACTAATACTATACATCTTTTGCACTTATAATGTCAGTTTTATAGATGCAATGTTAACTACCATTTTGCAAACATATTATACTACGATACTGGATAAGATATTCCCTGCTTGGATAGTAATGTTGTACACCATTGAGATACATTGTTTCCCTTTACATTACAGGTTATCTTCAATGGGCTGATCACAGACCATAATGCTGCAGCTTTTCGACTGAAGCCTCTTAAGAATCCGACCGAAGGAGACAGAGTGATTCATCATCTCTTTGAAGGCTTCAGTAAGTGGGATGGCTCTTACTTCCTCACAATATCAGAAGATGGCTACACCCAACCCCAGATGTTTGTTTTCTTTCCATTGTTTCCAGCAATCGTTAGGACTGTTGCCTTGGTGATTCACTTCCCCTTTAGTACGGTGATATCATTCCGGTCATGTTTAATGATCTCGTCATTTGTCACAAACACGTTCCTTTTTGTTTTATCTGCAAGTCTCCTTCAGAAGCTTGCAGAACGTCTCTTAAAGGATGCCAACATGGCTACAGCCGCTGCTGTTTTGTTCTGCTTCAACCCAGCCAGCGTTTTCATGTCTGCAACTTACTCAGAGAGCCTGTTTAGCTTCCTAACCTTTCTCGGCATGCTAGCGTATCAAGACAAACGGTTGATAACTGGTGCGGTTCTGTTCGGATTATCTTCGGCTACTAGGTCCAATGGGATCGTCTCGTTTGGTTTCTTAATCTATCATTGGATCCAACAGCTCACTCGGGATACTCTTATAGCAGTGAGCGCAGGAAAGACCAATGTTTGTCTATACATTGCCTTGCTTTCACTAGAGATTGCAATCTTCCTGACTGGCCTGGCAGCCCTAAACTTTGGTCCATTTCTGCTCTTTCAAATGTACTCCTATAGCCAAGTCTGTCATTCTCAGAGGTTTATATTTCCAGCAACAATTTTTGAGTACATTCTTCCAGTGAACAGCCAAGTTAATTACATTCCGTCTTCCACACCGCCTGCCTGGTGTCAAAAGTCACTCCCACTTCCTTACTCTAACATACAAGCTGAAGTTTGGGAAGTTGGTTTCTTCAATTACTTTCAACTTCGAAAGATTCCAAATTTTTTCCTAGCACTTCCAATAATCGTCCTGTCAGTAAGAGCGATAACAACGTACTGCAAACAGAACTGGGAGTATGTACGATGGGTGGGTTTATTACCTCCCCGGAAAACTTGGGACAAATATGCCAAGAGTCAGGGATTTTTTAACGAAGAGAACTTTTTACATCTTGCTCATCTGTCTTTCTTGCTGTTGTTTGGCATCTTCTTCATGCATATTGAGGTAAGTTTGTACAGAATTGAAGAAATAGTTTGAATGTTAAACTGTGACTTTGCAATAGTTACAGGGAATAATATACTGATGATGGATATTTTCACAAGTGTGCTCGAATCACTTTAGCAAGCAGTATGAAAGGAGACACTAGCAGTGTACAGGTCACTACTGACTTATATGTATGTTTGATTAATTGAATTACTTAATAGTCTTGAAAACTCTAGCAGTCTCTGTACCATGAATTATTTTTTGGGGGCAAAGTAAAGTGATTCTCATGTTTCTCTGCTCTGTTACCTCTTCATTTAAGATTAAAATCTTTTCAACTTTGCTTCCTCCTCTGAAGGTGCTCACACGTTTCCTGTTCTCATCGTGCCCAGTTCTTCTTGTATTTGCGGCCCATCTTGTAACCAAAGGTCCAGATGGAAACTTTTTCAATACCCAAGGCCCTCAGAGTGTGATTGGCATTATGAGAAAAATCTGCAGTTGGTTTCGAAATGGTCCTTGGTCGGTCTTCATTTTGATGTACTTTTCTATTTACTTTGTGAGTGGTTTGATTATCCATTGCAATTTTTTACCATGGACCTGAGACTGTAAGTACTGCATCATCTGTAGCCTTTGACCAATGACAGTCTCATATTCTTTGTGTGAAGTGGAGAGTGAGTATACATATAGAAGTGTGCAAACAAATAGAGGCTTGCAGAATTGCAGTGTATGTTTGCGTATCGAAGACTTGAACTTTGATAGACAATCTGAGAGTTGATGTGACCAGCGTTGAAATGAGTCCATTCATTCCAATGCATGTACAGTACTGTAGTGGTTTGTTCTTTGAATATTCAGTACATTGTGACTGTGAGAACTATGCATATTCATATCGATGTAATAAGTGTATATAACAGATAGAGGATTCACAATGACACGTAGGCAACACCCATGCATATGTGGTAAACTAGGGTTTACCATATGATTAAAGTGAATTTAGGTTCAAAGTAGAGGGCAGTATATTTAAAGTGACCTGTCCTTCCTGGCTGCTATTTTGTTCAAGTAATTACTGTAAAGTTGTATAACTTCCAGCTGATTGAATGTTTGTTGAAGGTGGGATAGTGGGGCAGGGGGACGTGAGACTTTTTGAGGACCAACGAAAATTCAACCACATGAATATTTTGCATGATTGAAGGTGACTTGGCTTTTGTGCACTAGTGCTCTACAAGTTAATCACAACCAGCTACACCATCATTCTTGTAATTATAGCTTGGAATCTAATCATGCTGCTCTTACTTCTTGAGTATAATCAAACTAAATCGACAGCACATGTTGTTACAACTGCAATCTTTGCTTGAGAAACGATGAAATGAGTTGGACTTCTCTTTTCAACAATCTATTTGAAGGGAACAAAATGCGGAACTGCTTTGCATAGCAAACACAAGGTGATCTCATGGTTAATCTTACAGTAAGTTTCCAGTCATTCTTTGTATTTCATACAAGTTAAAGTCATAGCTACAGTGGTTCTTTGAATATAACTTACCACACTTGTTGCTTTTATTTACCAATGTTCTTATCATCTGCATATATGAATTTGGTATCTTTAAGATAGATGAGGAATTTCAATGAACGGTGAGATGTACGTATGTCCAGCAGGGTTGCAAAAATACATGACTTGAAATGCTCAAGGTATGAAATAGTGTATGTACACAAAGTCATGAATATACTATAATTACTGTAATTAACTGTAATTAGTGATGTCTCAGCTCAACTTAAGGTGTACAAACCCTCACGTAAAATGAACGTGGTATTTCAGACAATTGGGAAAAAGGAGAGTGTGCTACTTGCCTGGGGGACAGAAGTAATGAGTTAAGCTGTCGATAATGTTTATGTGTACTGGCAGATTACATTGATAACTATTGTATATAGTAAATGGTAGTTTGATGGTTGAACATTAAGACCATGTTAGCAGAGATGATCAAGTCATTTGAGGTGAGTATCTAGCTGGTTGGTTAAAAACACAGTGATGTGGGAGAAAAATTTAAAAGAGATTCAAAGTGAATCTCTGCAAAACATCCCTGCATAAATCATTGGAAGAGTTTTTGGATTTCATACAGTATACAGGGTGTAATATTCAACTGATATGAGAGATGTTATGGAGGTGGGTATTTCTATAAACCTGGGTTCCAATAGTGAGACGACGATCCAAAATTTCAATTTCCTTCCATTAAGATGAAATTTTACTTTTTGATAGAGTAATAACAGGTATGTGGGTTTTAAAAATAACAGTGAAGAAGAAAAAAGAGAACATGCACCTACAAGTTACTAGTAATGCAAATCAATATGATGTAAAAGCCAACATAACAGGGACACCAAAATTCGATCCTGTCAACGGGAAAAGTGACATGCCTATTGGTTGCACTGCCTCTGTTATCTGTTTTGCACTTGGTTTTAGATGACAGTCAACAATAGAAAGCTTTACGGAGAAATGAGTTTCATTCTACAGAAAATTGCAAACAAAAAATGACAAAATGCTATTTTCCGAAAGCAGAAAGTGCTTTCTATCTGAGTGTAATTCTTCTCTGCACTCAATAATGACGTAGATGCATATATGCAATGGGTCTCTCAGGGCAATCAATGTTTGTGCGATATCGCTGCTCCAATGCCAGTACGAGAAGCATCGACAGCTGATACCGGTTATTAGTTGGGGTCATAGTGCACTAAAACTTATGAGGAGCTGAGAAAACCTTTCACCTTTTTAGCGCCTGTTCACTTTTATCTGACCATAAATCTTTCCTATCCTTTAGTTCATTAAAGGACATTATGGTAGATCATTTTGGAATGAATTGACGATAGTAAATTCATTATCAGTTCACACAGGGAATTTAGTTCTTGAGTATTTCATTTCATTTATTTCTTTTATCACAACATTCATGTGATAATGATAAGCACATATCAAGTAACAAAAATACAAAGAGTTGTGACAGAAAGTGTTTTAATAAACAGTTATGGCTTAACGAGTAGAGCACTTTCTGTACTGAACTTAATTTCGTGGGCTAGATGCTTTCAAAATAGCTATGACTTGGGAAGGAGTACAGTAGGTGAGATTCCTTCTGAACTTAACACAAATCGAGCTTCCCTCCTCTTCGGGCATCCTTTCTAGCATTCCGTACAAGAACAATGGAACCAACTTTGAAGCTCTGAATAAAACAAAATCCAGCATATATACGTAAACATCATAATACAATGCATATAATGCCATTCATTTCATTACAGTGCAGTTTTCAATGCACAGCATAGTATTATGTAATTACCTTTTTTGATTGGTGCCTTTTATCGATTTTTTCTTTCTTTTTTGGCCGTTCTTGGGCTTTGCCAATATTTTCCTTCACAACACCTTTGATTATGACCCGCGACTGTGACACGAATTGAAAAACCCTCTCCCGCTGTGCATCGCAGCGGTAGGAGATTCTGGTTGGACAATTGAGTCTTCCATGCCCACCTAGTAACAATGGCTTTCTGGATATATGAAGATAAATTAATCAAGTATTCAAAACACTTTGTTGACTGAATATTAATTTTTGTATATGTATTTTATTTCCACTATTAAGGCCATGCAACCAAAAAATTCATTGGCATGCTTTTATAGTTTCATGAATGTTCATCTTTTGTACTTGCTGAAGAGTGTACCATATACAAAGTTAATCTGTTTGTTAGGTATTGTGACTAGAGTTGTTGATGGTCCTCTATTTAGCAGTCTTTCCCAGGACCTGGGATGTGTCAAATGAGATTTTATCCTATAGAGGACTGGTGTAGCTATGCAGGATTTATCCAAACTCTCTTGTCCCTGATTGCTTTTTCTCCGTATATGGCCTTAACAAATGTAAATCTCTATCCAGCAATGGTAGGTTTGAATTATTACCTGGCCATGGTTTCAAACAGAAAGTTTGCAACAGTTTTTGCTGTTTTGTCTCTTACAGCAGCATCCTCTGGCCATTTTGAAAATAGTCACTTAGGGTCATGATGTACCTTTTTCCATATATGGTCTCTTGAAGGGGTCCAATCAAATTGAGAGATTACCTTTCAAGCATCACAACAAAAGCAGAAAGACCTGTTGAACCCTGTGTTGCTCTACGGTACCCCATGAGAAAAGAAGATAACATTTCATGCCATTGATCTTGGTTTTTGTTGACAACTTTGATGAGTGATCTTTGCAGAGTTTGGTTGAATCTTTCATCCAGCCCATTGGTCTGTGGGTGGTAGCTGTAGGATACTCTGTGGCCCACCCCTGTCATGTCAAACAGGGACTTGTTTAACAATTCTCGTCCTTGGTCTGAAATGACAATTCTCATGCACCCAAATCTAAATAAATGGAAAACTCTAAATAAGTTGTTAAGGTACTGATTACGAGTACTGTTCAGATTGGCTGCATGGTTTAATCAGGAGATTATTTCAGCACTGAATTAATAATACTGGACCTTGGGCAGTGTAAAAAGAGTGCAAGTAGAGCACTGCCTAACTTCTGGTCTTGGACGCACTGACTGGTATCCCACTTACATTTAATTGGCATAAACTTACAAACAACTCTAAAGATGAGTTTAAGAAATACCTGTAACCATTTGGCCGCTTTCTGGGTCACAGGTTGAACAGTGCAAATGCAGGTCTATGTACTAATTTAAAAAATACGCTATGTAAAGAAAAACAAAAGTAAACGGATATTACCTGGCCATTGTTTCAAACAGAAAGTTTGCAACAGTTTTTGCTGTTTTGTCTCTTACAGCAGCCTCTGGCCATTTTGAAAAAATAGTCACATAGGGTTATGATGTACCTATTTCCATTTATGGGCTCTGGAAGGAGTCCAATCATATCCACACTTTCCTAAAAAGGAAGTAAAATAGCATTCAGAACCATACACAATCATACCAATCGATGTTCTAGTGATTTATGTCTGAGTTTTGTAGATAACATATCTTTCCAATCATGTTGATATATACTCAGTGAAAGTTACTCAGTGAAAGAATGATTACTCGATGACTGAATGTACTAAAAGCAGGTATTGTCACATTGCTAATTAGGTACGTACGATGAACAATGCTTGTATAGAACAGAATACTGCATCAAATTTTGCAAATAGGCTACTTGTTTATACTGCACAGTGAAACTTTTTATTTAATGGCATGCACTAGCTTATTGTGCTGTTAACACATGTGTATTATCATATGGTGATGTTAATATTCATATGACCATTTGTTCTGTTATTTCTAGTTGAAACTGTAATTATATCTGCTTACATTCATGACGTGTAACTGGTATAAAGAACTACTGTTCTATAGAATCCGTGGAAACTGTTAATCCCCTGGCAGCTATACCTCAAGTGAATCATAATATAATCAATAAACACTAGCAAGTTATGCCAATTTAAATGTATTCTCACACTTTTCAGCAACATGATACCAACTTATACATCTACGTCAACCATGCATGGCCGCTCACTTTATCTTAGCACCACAACAGCCATGTAACAAATTAAGTTCTTCAGAATTCAACGTATATAGTTCTAGTTATATGACTGTTTTAATTCATCACTATCAAGTGTATATTGGTCATTAAAGTGTCAAATGCTTCATTTGGATCCCAGTCGGAAGGGGGTTCTATTCTTGAATTTTTAAACACACAGACATTGGTTATATGCAGTAGCTTCTTGGACTGAAATAACTTTCAACCATCAAGAAAGTCCTATGTTATTAATCTAATATGCCAGTAAGTCACCAATTGATTCGTCTAAAGTATGTAATTAATACATTTCTAATGTTGAATTGAAGTGACCTGTAATGGCAATAAATTAATATAAGTTGGTCATTTCTTCACAATGTTTAGTGAAAATAAACTTGGGAAGAACGAAGAAGTGTACTGGAAAATGTAAGTGAAATAAAGTGCACTGGAAAACTCTGCAATGATATGCTTGAAGTAAAAGTACTGTTTCGATTTATAATCACTGTGTTCCTAAAAATGAAATCAAGTAATGTAAATTGGTACTTTTAGTCAGTGTGGCTTCATTTAGTCAACCTTGCCTAAACCCAGAGTTGAGCTGAACCATTCATTACACTGTATAATTCTCGCCAAATCAGGGTATGTTCACTTATTAATTTTATTACCCACCTACCAAGGGATTACTGTATTTTGTATGTTTAACTTCAGTAGAATCATCAGTGTATCAGGAAGTAAATGTAATGATTTATGATTTTATTGAAGTAGAATTATCTACTTTGATCTACTATATCTTGATCCCCGGTGTTAATTGTTTTGAAATACACAAACAAATTATGGTTTCATTTTATATATTTATTTTTTTCTGTTAATTAATGAAGCAGGGTACCAGGATGAAGAAAAGACAAAACAAAAGCAACTTTACTGTGCAACAAGTTATGTTATTTAACCAATGGTTCATTACAATAAGAATGTTACACTGGCCTTTAGTTGTGGAATTACAGGCCTAACAATACACATTATACCCAAGACGCCCAATGTGTGCTTACATGGTAATATGTAGAATCTGTTTGGTTTCTTGATTTCATTGCGACCTGATCAACAATTCCACACAAAGTAATATGCAGAGCTGAAGCTATTTGAATATAAAGTTGTTATGATAGTGCTGACTATCCTGTCACCGTGGTACCAGCAATATTAAATTATATACTTTCCAGTAGAATTTCATGCAATTTGGTAATGATAACAACCACCTCACTGCATTCCAGTTTTGAATGTAATATACAATTGCTAGTGTTTATTCACGGTCACATTAACCGATTTTAATTTATTTGTGTAGAAAATTTTATTTTGAACGTTGATTTTCTTTCGTAATTTGTTAAATAAAACTGTAAAACAGTGATTTGTTTGTATTGTCTTTTGTGCTACCAGTCGTATTAATACAAAGTTTATTATTTCTTTTTACAATAAATTGTTATTTATGAATGATTGAAAAGCAATGTTGTTTACCTTGTGGTCTGCACATGATCCTAATGAACGTTACTCAAATAGCATTGTCAATTACCCAGACTTTTAATTCAACCTTAACTTCTATAGAAATCTTTTCACCAAAATGCAATCAAATTGTTACCATTTGTCAAATCAACCCTCAGTGTTCATCACAGGTAAGAGAGCAAACCTTAGAAAACTTCTATGACAATATTTGGACGAAAAACATCAGCAAGCAGTCTTATCTATATATTGAAGTACATTTCAAGCTGAATTAAGTATGGAACACCGAGAAATAAATTAAAATACAACTCCTGAAGACTCGTGAAGGGTAAATCACTACGAGCTAACTCGATCCCCGAATAGCAAGCCAGCATCCGAACGTGCGCACTTTAAATATCTTCTAGGATCAATATAGGTTTAGTCGATCCCCGTATAGCCAGCCAGCATACGAACGTCTGCAAGTTTTAACTCAATCTCTCGACTTAGTTCGGATCAATATGCCCCGTGTACAATAAATGTCTGTGTCCCGAGTCTCCTCCCGAATCCATGGCAACAGGATGCAAATGGAGAATAAGATTGTGCTTCCCCAATAATTTAGTTCAGGTCTAATCCCGTCCTCCGGCACATATTTTTGCCCTTGCAAATGGCTACGGGGAGGGGGAAAGAAATGTATGCAAATGGCGGCGTCCGTCCTGAACCCGTCGACCCCCCCCACCCCATCCCGGCGGACTGTCGCCAATTGTATGCCCTTTGTCCTGGTGTGTAACTTCTCACACGTATACAAGAAGTATTCCAGTCTTCTGTAATCCATCAGCATGCAGTATCAGCTTCAGTTCCTGGTTTATGGCCATTCGTATCTCTAGATCTAATAGGACATTAAAGCAAAGTGATTATAAATAAAACATGTTCGTTCAAGTTCACACCATAGTATTGGTAACTAGTCGTAGTGGGTGGGTTGACGGGGTGATAGTTTGAACCAAAAGAAGTTTCAAGCTAGCCTATGCAAGTGGGCATAAAGTTGTGTCTTCGTGAGCCTTCTTTGTGGTATTAACTTTTCTATATTGTATATATGCGAACGAGAAAAAGGTTACAAGTTATTCTTCATCCCATATTTTTGCGGGTCCTCCTAATTCACACCTGGTCTCTTTCGTCAGGCCTGAATGCCTAGAGCTAATATCAAAATCACTCTATATCTATCAATTCTCGAAAAAGACGACCCATGCACCTGCGGATTTGTAACATGAATTGATGAAGTACTTATAGTCAATGATTGATTATAATACTTACTGAGACTGTTGTGTAATTTTACGCACCTGAAAGAAAGAACAAGACGGTAATTACTATGAAAGCCTGGACGCTGGAGATGGGAGAAGAAGGGAGGGGTTGTGTATTTATCTTTGCATTAAACATGTTTAACCTCCGTCAAAAAAAAGACAGCAATTAATTTTCGATACATATTAAATACAACAGGTATCGAAGTGCTCGCCTTAATTGGAGAGAATTATCGATCCCATAATTCACGACATCCTTCGGGCCTGCAGCCCCTCCCTCTCCCCGACCCCATTCTCATCAGATTAAAATCACGTAGGTTCACCCGGACTTATGATGAACTCTTTCTATTGTCTGCGCATCCCGTTTCCATAGCAGTGCAAATGTAAATATCTTTAAGGGTGTAGTGTTTAAAACGGGTATTTGACTTCCGTACTTCTCTAGGTTACTACCTTTTTGTGTTTTATATGGAATACACATATAAATATGTATTGGTTACATTAAATGTTACGAAGAAAAAAATAATAGTTATGATACGTACTTCGAGTTGGTACTGCTCATCTGATAATTTCTTCCCTTCTGTTGTCTAGAAGAGTAAAAGAAGTAATTAAACGCATAACATATAATGTCGATTTAAGATAGTGGGTACTATATGTTAGTAGATCAAAATAAATGATTAGAAACCACAAGCTGTACTGACCTCCCATTTTCCTGATTGCGTAAGGTTGTAACGGGTATCGGTAGAAGGCGACCACACAACTGTTAAATAGATACAAAATAATGTAAAATATGAATTACAAACAATCCATTGAAATAGACCAACGATAGTCGAGATCATGAATTAAAATTGAAATGTCTGTGGGTATGAAGTGGGTCTTAACCCTTGTTTCCCCGTCTCATGTTTGTCATTTTATGTACAAAGACTTAAGGAATTTGTTTGATGTTTCTTTCTTTAACAATTCATTGAGGGTAGGAGTGAGGGGCGATTTTTAATTTACCTTGGCTCCTACTTCCCTGAACAAGGAGTCTACTGATGTTGTTTGGATAAAGAAGGCGTCTTGTTTTAAGGAAGAAACCTTGGCAAGTGTATTTGTAATCGCGATAACAAAAACAGACAAAAGAAAACGAAAAAAAAATAATATTTCTTTGAAAAGTCTAATGGTTACTTTGGTCTGAACGTTGTCACTTAGTTTTAAATTTATTACGGATGGATAGGCCATATATAATGCTGTTGATACTGTACCGCTGAAATTATGTTGAAGTCTTCCAAGAGTCTGAGGCATAATGCAACGATAGAACCTGTAGAAGAAACATGGCATTCTCATTTGTAAATCTTACAAAGTTTAAATACCAGGGATTTACGAGGGGTTGGAGGGAAATTGAGAGTCCTAAGTATGAATTTTGTTTGTGTAAGACGATATAATGCAAGAGCTTATTGTTATCATGAAAATAAAACACATAAATTTGTAACAAACATAACCAATTGAACAAATCGAGTAATTAGCACTATTAATAGGCCTTCATAATCAACAGTATGTGCAACGTTTACATAGATGATTTACAACGAGTACAAACAATACGTTCAGATGACGTCATGATCAGCGGTGAGGTGTGGCTACATCACTTACGCTAACGTCCGAAGATCGTGGCAAAGCATTCCGAAGTTGATAATTCCCCGCGCTTTCTCGTATATCACGTGCTTTCCCTCGTCATATATCACCAATTGGTTGATGGAGCTGAGTTTATGGAAGTGAATGCCAGAGCTTAGTACCAGATGGCCACGGTCCAAGTCAGCCGACCTCACACAATCATAGAGTTCCACCCTGGATATCTCGATCTGTTAAGGAACAAGCTTAATATGATGCGAGAAATATCCACAAATATATGCAGAGACTTATAGCAGATCATAGATATGGTCAGGTGAGGTGAATGGGATGTAAAACGGGATTATATCCAAGTGATCATGACGATATTTCATGCATAATGCAATTCCAATAAATTAAGAAAGAAAAAAAGAGAGAGAAAAGGCAAACACATTCTCAAGATGCCTCTCTTTTACGTAAGAACATCTAAACTTCCGGATAAATATGCATTATATTGTATTGCCTGTTGCAGTGATATACAACTTACTCCATTAGTGGAAGCCATCTCTAATAGCTGAACCGTTGATCGCTGTAGTAACTTGCTATCACTACCATCGAAGATCACTTCAGACTGACAAATAGTTTTGATTGTCTCCAGAACCGTGTCTGTCTTTCCTGTTTGCTCCAGAAAACAGAGAATTGAAAACTTGTCACCATCCTCGAGATCTCTGACGTAAGAGATGATTTTTTCAGCAGCTTCAGGTTTTAACCCACAAGCAAAACGATATACGTATTGCGAATCGAATGGGTTGATTCCCTTTTTGCTCAGAACCGTGTCATCTTCAGATACAATGTCAGCAAAGTTATGTGCTGCAAACCACTCACAAAAGACTTTATGACAAAATCTAACCTCTGTTTGATAGTGACTTAAGCTTGTTGAATTGAGAGGGTCTCTATTTTGCACCTCTTCTTCAATTAACATACCAAGTTTCACGTAGTAAGAATAAAATTCCTTTCCAAGATGCTCCAACAAATTATCCTTACTCCACGATAATTGTTGGAGTTCCCCATGAAGGGCATCGAAAGCGACTTTGTCAAGACTTTTGTGATCTTTCTGGTAAGGCTTAACATTTTTGTCATCTGACTTAAGTCTTAAATGTTCATGAAAACATCCGATTACGTAACCAAAACAAGTAGAAACTGAAGTAAAATTTTCAAATTGTTCATCCTCAAAAGTGATATGCGCAAACAACACAAAAAATAGTGGAATCTGACACAAATCACTCAAAATCGTGTTTTCATTTAAACGGCGTAAAATGGCTTTTCCTTTCGAGGGGTTATCAACGACCACTGCCTTTCTGATATATGAACGTTGGGCATCGCTATTAAACCCAACCAATCGCATACGCTTCGATTGAGGAGCGTATTCTTTTGGCATGCATTTTGCTCTCGTGGTCACAAGAAGACAGACATCTTGAAATATATCGCCTTTAATGATATTCTTAAATTCAGAGATGACGACGTCATTATCCTTATCAGGATACTCATCAAATCCATCTAATATAATGACTATTGAAGAACAATTCTGAAGTATAGTTTGAATATCGTTTTCTTTGATAGATGAATCTCTTGGCAAAATGAATTGTTTGACAGCTTGTGCGATTGACGTCACACCCCCTACTTGTCGCAATCGAAGGAAAATCACAATCTGTACATTTGCTAGAGGCGAAGAAGATATTCCTTTACACCAATCATACACTAATTGTAGGGAAAGAGTAGATTTGCCAAATCCAGGTTCTCCTTCAAGAATTATCCTTGCAGATCGATTAACAGCATTCTTCAAGATGTCTTGATATGACGTCAAATATGCCCACCTGTCATGTGACTTCATTACTTGTATGCCACTTTCAACAAATATTGTGTTGACGCAATACATTCTGTCTCTGATATAGGGCACCGGGTACACGGCGTTGTAAAAACCTTCATATTTGGTTTTAAGTTGTTGAATGAACTTCTGAATCACATCTGAGATGAACAATGAAAAGGGGTGAAAAGCATGGTAACATTACATATAACAAAAGAAAGTTAACATCTTTTGTGTCACTTCGAATGCCGATGATTGGGTATATACCATTGTTGTTCGTTTTTAGAAGAGTATCGTGATTGTTAAACATACCCGACATGATTGCATTATTATCGGGGATTTTTCCAACAACTTTTAGTACATTTTTCGACTGGCCCATTTTCTGTAAAACGTACAGATGTTTCAAGATTCGCTTGATTCTTCCCTGAATATTTCTCTGACGTAAAGCACTGAAAATTCATATTATTCTCTAAACATACACCATGCGTGGTATAATTGGGATATCAACATGGTAATACCAATCGACCACAACCTATGTTATGCTAACATGTTACTTTGATGACTGATAGGTATTTCGTTTTCACATTGACTGCGTTATGAAACGTTTTAAATCATATTTTGCATATTTTTTGTGACAGTAGGGTTAATACGAGACTTTAACAAAGATGTTCGTACCTGGTGAAACATTTGGTAACATCGGGAATCCCTGGAAATACCAAAAAATAAACATAGTTTTATAGTTAATTCATATTTACCTTTTTGAATAAAAGGACATCTTAGAGCAGGATATTTTGTTAAAAATAATAAATGTTGAAAAAAGTTGAAAATGTACACAAAATGTTTTTTAACTTTGATTTTCTTGTTATTCATTTTTATAAATTAAAAAGTATTATTTGACATAAATCAATCGAAATCGAATCATTTATGAACTCAAATAACTAATTAAGGAGACACTGTTTAAAGAACACTTGATCGGCAAGAAAATAATCATATAAACGAAGTGAATATTATAGTTACTACCTCTGGATCACGTCCACCTATTGGTGGGATCCTGGTCTTGATTTTCTCTGCAAGTAATTATAAAGTAAAATAATTATATTAATCTCTAAAAAAACTTCGTTCTCATTGCAAACAAATACTGAAATTGAAAAGAAGCAAATGCTACTTTAATAGTATCATCAATGCTTGTACCAGTTCATAAAGCTAATTTCCGGGCGAAACGGTTGTCAGACAACAACGTAAATATTGTAACGGCTATCTAAGAAGAAAAACGACATTTAAGATTAGTTAGTAACTTGCACTAACTGCTTTAATTATCATTACTTCCTGGTGTTAGATATAAGAATGTGTTCATGAATAAATCAATCGATAAATCAGTCAATCAACCAATCAATAACATATTTTCGTGTGTTCATGCATACTTAGTAATGTGTTGACAGTATCCTACGCCATAATTTAAATTACAATAAATTCATATCCTTTTTTTTTCGCGATTTCTCATAACAATGTACCATGCAACAACATTTTCATTGTCTTTTTAACAGTACTTTCTTTACTTACCTTTACAAAAATATAATAATCCCACCAGTAAAACCAAGCTAGGAAGAAGGATAAGTAACCACAAAAACTGTAATCCTCCGCCTTCGGGTGTTACTACTGGGACATCATTTGCTGTGTGAGCAAATATTATAAGAAAATAAAGTATAATTGGACATGTAGATTTCAGAATCAAATTAGTTAAAACATTACGCATAAATTTTAGACAAGATGAAGGTGACGTTGACAATAAAAACGGTGTTTGCACGGAGATTGGAGAAGTGTTACGGTGGTAATGATTATGATTATAAATGATGGTGATGTCTGTGGTGATTGATGATTTCATCAATATTTTTAAATGACAAAATGAAGAATATACAATAGTTTCATACGCAAATTGACGATAGTCTTACGTGAGGTAATAAGGAGATCGAATAATGCTGGTAAGCCGAAGTAATCTAAGTCAATACTGGCGCCAACAACTGCACATTCTATGGTGATTTGTGAGTCCGAGACTGATTCTAACACTTCGTATTCTGACGTCACAGATACGTCGAACAAGTTTCCCTTGACAGTGATTGTTGTCTCTGGCGGTTTGAAATTGACTTTTCTAGACTGACTCTCTCTAACTTCACGAAATTCAAGTTGAACTTTCGGACGAACTCCTTCTATCTTGCATGTCAAAGTACCAGTTCCTCTACTTGTACTCAGCACACAGTACTGCATTGGACTGCAACCACTGACAACTGGAGACGCAGTCGCTGTAATTCATTAGTTGAATTTGTTAGAAAAGAAAAAAGAAATATTGAAACGTCACGATGAATTATTTTTATTTAATGAAACGAGTCAATAAACAAAATTATACAACAACAACAAACCATATCCAAATTTCCACAATCTTGTATGGTGTTGAGGATAACCTTATAAAATCTTCCCATGAATGGTGAGCCGCGGTGTATATGACCCAATGTGGCTAAGTTTGTTCTTAGCATTGCTTTACCAGTCTATGCAGAAACTGTGTATCCCTACTAAGGCGGCAAACTACCATCAATTAAAAATTAATAATATGCTGCATTACAACAACAAAAATATGCTGCATTTACCAATGCTTGCCATTGCTTGCCAGAGCACATGTTTTCGCTTGTTACAAACTATATAATATCACAATCTATTAAATTGCAAACATATTTTCGTTTCTTTTCATTATGACGTGCTTTAACTTCAAATATAGTTTGATTGCTACTGACGTCATTCGGTTTTCAGTTGTAGATTTTTAAAGTTGTTGTTATCGAAACAGTAGAAATATGTCAATTATTCACCGTACACCCTCACGTTGTAGTTACGAAAGTCGCCGTCAACACCATTTCCAGATAAACAGCTGTAAATACCCTCGTGATCGATGTCGACATGATGAATATTCAATAGACCATTAGCACCCAACTCATATCCATTTGAAGGTTCACTGATGAAAGAGTCGTCACCATACACAGCATACACAATAGCGGTACCCTGTTCTTCGAGATTGGCTTTGTGATTCCAAACTATGTATTTGTCTTGTTTTTGGTTCTCACCTGAGCAATGAAGTACAACATCATTGCCTTTTTTAATATTCATTTCTTCGTGTGATTCCGATTGCAGATTGAAATCAATGTTTTGAACCAACAACGAATATTCACTATTCTCTAACTTCTTTGGTGTGCTTACTTCCGAGCAGACTAGTAAAGCAAGCATGGACGAGTGTCGAAATACATCAACAGTGGAGACAAATGTAGAATATGTGACATCGTAACTAGTCACGTTGGTTACAAAAGAAATATTCCTGTCTCCGCTGTCGGTTCTCAATGACAGTTTTAACTCCACTGCTGGTCTGGAGTTAACCACGGAGCAAACAATCATTGCATCTTCATTCAATTGCGTGAAACGTACTTCCGCCTCAGAATCACAATTGTTGATGCAAGGACGCGTCTGTGATGGTTGAACTGAGGAAGGAATTAAGTAGAGAAGTATGATTTGTGAAAAATTACTTCATCAAACACTTGCATGAAATAAATGAGGAAACAAAAGTTACAGTCAGTTGCTTTGTTAAATTAACATTCGATCATTAGCAGTAATAATGTCAACTTACACGTGTTTAGTTATACTTTATATTTGGTAAATATAATGTCTTGGCTTAGATGTGTACGAAGACTGCTCAACGTCATATATACATGTAATGCGAAGGACGATATCTCTAAACTTGGGGGAAATGAATGTGATTTAAATTCCTTACCTGTTGTTATAACTCGAACAATAAAATTATCATAATTTCCACTCGAATCTCGAAACAAGACTGCCGTAAACAAATGTTCATGTTCCAATCTGACGTTATTTATTATCAAGGAACCGTTGTCGTGGATATTGAACTCTCCCGGAGCGTATCCGTCTTCGGTAGTGCCATCTTGATTCAGTCTCACCAACGCTTCTTCAAATCCATTATAAGAAGAGTTCACCCAAAATATAGCAACGAAATCATTCGGGAAGGCGCAGTTGATTATCCCAGTCTCTCCAAGCTCGAGGTATTGTGGCGTCCCACAACCCTCCCCATCCAATAAACCTACACAATGGTGTACAGAAACAATTGAGTTTACAATTATACGTGGTACATCACAGCCTTCACCACCCAGTAAAACCTATGCAACGATATACGCTCAGAAATATAACATTTGGAACCAAAGTGGCAATGTACCCAACGACAGCCTCCAGTATTTAAGAAAGGAAATCCCATGTATCCTATATAACGAGCCATTGTAGCCATAGACTATAAATAGAAAGCTGTTTGTATCACGGCTGATTCTATCTTCGAAACCTACAAGCGCACTGCATCAATATTCACACTAAAGTGACAATGGGGTGAATCACCCCCCCCCCCCTTCCCTCAGATAATAGTCACTGCATCAGATATCAGACGCTAGACTTAATATATAACTTAATATTTAAAAAATGCAGTATCTAGTGATGATGGATAATGCTTATAAATGTTGGTGTATGTACTCCAACTAGCAGTGAGACGAATAACACTTTTAACCAATAACATTACCATCTATAGTAAAAATGATTCAGGTTTAGAAAAAAAAGAGGAGTAGGATGGTTCTGTCGTTAGATCCTTGGTTTATTTAGAAATGTTTCGCATAGCCATTGCAGAGTAAGAGTGAGGGCTTGGGAGAGTAATACGATAGATCGGATAGAAGAAGTGAGCCATAACACGCTCCATTATCGTCTTTGTCATCGTCATCACCATTGTCGTCGTCGTGGCCACCATCGTCATCATCGTTATCATCATTATGCATACCCATCAGTGATGGTTAGGCCCTGTAGGATATTTTGCAGAGTGAGCAATATCACTTACCTTGTGTAAAATAAGTAGCAGTCACCAGGGCTACTGCCGAATAAAGTAGGCTCCGGATAAGCTCCATTCTCTGAGGTACAGAAGTGTCTTGTTTACCTTGCTTCTGAAGCACAGAAAAGCAAATAAAATGATGTATGAGTCACACATGCGTCAACTATGACGTCACAGTATATGGTCTTTCACCTTACAAGTGATGACTTTAACTCCTTTGGACAAGTTGTATGAAAAAGACAGAAACACGCTGCAACCGTCAATGTTACATGTAATTAAGTACATTTGATGACTAAAGGTCTGTTTTGAAGGCTTTCTTTGAAATATGGGATAAATAATAATGCAATCACTTTTACATAAATACTTAACAAATAAAAGAGACTACAAGAGTTGGTGTGGTGTTAAATGTATTTCCTACCCCCCCCCCCCCATTAGAGTAGTATGTATACTATTTATAAATATGTACTTTCAGGTATTTTTACTGGATTTTTATAAACTTGAAACTTGTAAACTTGCCTTATCTGAATGTAGTAAGACCGGATATTTCCAATCTATTCACTACCAAATGCATATTTCTACAAATCGGATTGCATTATAAGTCAATGAAGACAATCCGAAGCCAACTGTGATATGTTCCTATAGTTACTCCGTATTTACATTTTAATGTAATCATAGCATTTTAAGGAGTGTTAGCTCAGTGGTTAACACGGGTGCCTTTCAATCCTAAGGTCCCGAGTTCGAGTCACTCCAAGATTAATGTTTGTCTTCCAGTTACAGAGTTGTTGACAATTGACAATTCATAATAATTGACGTTAAATATTAATGTAAGAGGCTGACTTCGGTCAGCTTGCAGCTTTGATAAGCCAATGAGGCTTCTTCGCGAGTTCCTGCTTGCAGGAGGATTTAAAATACATACATACATACTACCAAGGTTTTGACGTGGACTTCTATCTTATTTGAAACAAATAGTGTATGCGTGTTAAACGGTTGCTATTATACAAATAATAAATGGTTATGAGTGCAGTAGTGCAAATATTTCTTAAGTTGAAAGATGGAATGTTCCATTCAACGAGGTTCAGCCGAGTTTTTCTGTTTTTCTTTCAACGAATGAAATATTTGCACTATTGCACGAATGGGAACCATTCTTTATTTGTTTTATACAACACCTTCAAACTTGGATATAATTGGATGTAAAATGCACTCATGCAACAGACTGTTTTGAACAGACAGGTTTCTCTGCTCTCTTACCATTGAAAAAAGTATAACACATGGTTCTATTTCATACAGTGCAATATAGCGGATTTTGCATGCAATCGACGAGCAATTGAGCAATTTAATGGCCGGAATATTATTAGGTGTTGTATAAACGTGTACATCTCATATCATGAATGATTATATATTATGATGATATCATTAATGGAATGTCACAATGTCGTTACTGAAAATGCCTTCCTTTTTTCTGTGACGTCAGTAGGAATGTTTTTACCCGTTACTATCACTATATTATATAGTGATAGTAACGGTTACTCGGGAACCAACCGCAAAAGAAAAAAATGAAACCGAAAATACCACCCGACCCTAGCAGTTACTACCCGGTTTGGGAATTCGTAAAAATTACTAATATCGTTCTGCATTTTTGAATTACACTTTATTGATATTAATAAATGTAACGAAAAAAACTCGTGTGTATTCTTCCTTATTTTCATCTTTTGGTGATATTCCCTTTGATCGTTTTGTATTCAAATGTAATATTTAGTGAAGAGTTCTTACAATACTTCCTCCCGAGAAAGTTTTGATCAACAATTTTACATGTGCACACTGTGCTGTATAACCTAGGCAATCTCTACGCATTGCATACTTGCACGCTTTCAGTTCAGCAAAATTTGACCTTTGTACTCGTTGACAGCTAATAGACATCAGACATTGCCATTTAACATTAACGGTAGATTGCACGGAATTTCCAACGAACCTATAAATAGACGGGACTTCCTTTAGCGCTAGCCTTAGTGCACAGTAATGAAACATGATGTTGGATAGGCCTACTAAGCTCAAGTGTGATATATATGTTGTTTTATAGTCTTATGTGACTAGAGGTCGGCATAGCGTATGCAAGTGTTAGTAACATTAGGCTTATGTATGACCCTAGAGTATAGGCCGAGTTCGGTTTTAGGTTGAATTCGTAATTAACAGATACCCGGATACCGACCGAAATTTGCAACGGGTACCCGGGATGTAAATTACTGAACCGTTCCCATCACTAGAAACTTGTATAACTGATCGAGTTAAACTAAAGTGTGTGCTCTTTCCTTGTTGATCTCAATGATACTGATGTCAAAGCTGTATCACATGTGCATTTCAATGAATGAAAGGACGTATTCGACAAAGATAGTGTATTAAATATAATCTTATTCAAGAAAAAAATCATTGAAAAGTGACACTTGGTTATTTACCTATGTTTGGCATTTACAAGTTACCTACGAGGAATATCTTTGTCCTTTGACTATTGAAGTTTCTGTACATATGATTGTTGCACAGATGAGTGGGAAGGGTGTCCACAGTAGTCACTGTATGAGGACACGATCCCGCAATGACACAGATAAGGGGGAGGAATGGCCACAATTAGTCTCTCTGTGAGGGCAAGAGCCCACTGGCACAGATGGGGGGGGGGGTGGCCACATTAGTCTCTGTGTGAGGAAAAGATCACAGTACTGTGCTCTGACCCTAGCTAGACCTTTCCTTACTAAAATGGTGGCTAAACCTAAGTGTAGTTTCCTTTACTGGTTCATCAGCGTTGTACCCAAATATGATACTACAAAGACAGACATTACTACTGGCAAATCATCCGCAACCTTCAACAGGAATTATACATCCACTTTCAAGGCTGTTCCTCTTTAAATAAAAGTGTTATAAATAATTATAAATAATTCCCAGAGCTTGTATGGTAAGAATTCCCAAAAATGACATTTGAATGTAAGTGCTAGTTTCACCTTTTAGTAGGCCTGTCACATAATCGGAGGAGAATTCAGAAGAATTTAATTGTTCCTCAAACATAAACCACATCTGGTTGCGCTTATTATTCTAGTTATTATATTTCATCAAATTTCAGTGATTTCCTTCAGCTTCATATAGGCTCTATAAGATTACAGGCATACTCAATCACAGCGAAACCTATGATATGCGTGATACTAATATCACGTGCTATGTTGATACTTTGTAAGATTTTAAAGTCAGTTGGTATTCTACTTATTTTCCATCGATTATATCAGCCATGAAACGTTTTGTGTTTTCTAACTAAGGTTGTATAACTATATGATCTCAAATCTATGAAACATCGAACGATTATTATTTTCTAAACAGTAGGTCGCCAGTCGCCTTAGTATTCAGCCTGTAGTATATAAAATCTTACCTTAACTTCCTTTTTCCTGGAAGATTTTTCCGTCTAGTTAAGCCGATCAACCATTTCGTTCCTGTTAGAACTTAATATATCGTCAAGACCTACAGATGCAGCAGACCTACAGATGAACACAGTAAACAGCGTAGGCTATCATAACTATTTTTATGATTAAGTGTGTTATACTGTATTGTTTTGTATTATAATGTATGGTTTACTTTATTGTACTGAACGATGAAGTGTATTGTGCTGTCTGCTTGTATGTGTTATACAGTGGAGGCCTACACAGACTCGACTAGACAACGTACATAGGCTCTGTAGGAAATCGACCATTCCCATCATGCACGTCGAACAACACGCCATGAACCGTATATAGATAAACACACGTACACCACCGTCATTATTACATGCCAAAGTTCATGATTGCGCAGTAGAGTAATATTTCATTCAGTGTAATGCACACATGAAAACATCGACTTATATATTGTCTGGAGGTCTCGTTCCACAGTGGTTAAACATAACAATCATAGGGGCGTCATGTGATGTGCTGCAAGGTACTACTAACATATTACTTATCCCTTTGTCAGTTCAAACAGATAGAGTTTCGTACGCAAAGGAACGGCATTATAACGGGCCTTTACAGTAACATTTTTGAATAATTGCTTATGTTTGGGTGGTAATGTCGTAAATATTTATTTTTGATGTACCAGAAATGCATGAACCCTGACTAATATTCGAAGATCTACTGTTAGAGTCTTATGGATTGCTTACGGCGGTCCCTCTTAAGCTCCTATCATGTCACGCGCTTGTTACGTGCAAAAACGGCAAAGAGACTGCGAAGGAACCCCGTCTCGTCTGCTTTTGGTGTCTATGTGCATTTTGTACAGTCCCGATTAGCTTATGTGTGATGTATGTGAAGAATATAAAACACCATTGCAAATCGTTGTAAAGTGCAGAGTAATAGCATAATGAGCCTATTTACTGTAAAACACACACTGGGGATATACGGAAGCGGTTAGCCTATACATTATGTTTTCGTTGTTTTTCAAGCATTCAGCTAAAGTGACAACAACTGAATTCACGAAATTGTTATACTTAAGCTTCTGTATAATGTGCTTAAGAATTATTGTAAACATCGAAATAAACTAAGCGATGTAAATGTGTATCTCAAATTCGGTAAAACGAAACTTATTATCTATATAACTTGGATGTTTATAGTGAGTTGTTAAGTTAATCTCTGCCCATATGAAACTGAAATATTATATCATGTGATTTAAGTGATTTGTTAAGTGTATCTTTGCCCCATAAGGAAGTGAAATATTATATTATGATTACATTTTCCCAACAACAAATACAATACCTACTTATAACTAATTTTGAAAGTGGCATTTGCAGCATTTAAATACGGAAAGGAAACTTTTCCAAAGTCAACCTTATAACTTCCCTCAGGGACACGGTACTCTTCAATCGAGTGAAGGTGCTTTTGCATTTATATATGTAAGGTTGACCTTTGAACAAGATACGGTGCTACGACATAAGTACTACTGAGATGAAAGGACTGATTCACAAATTCTTAAATATACTGCATGGTACAGTAGTATGTATTAAGTATCCTTTCTATGTTACATGTGTGTATAACATCTTGCTTTTTTTGCATGAATCTGTTCAGTGGAACCCTTTCCCAAATCACCAATAAAAATAAAATTTAACTTTGAATCTTCAGTAGATTAGTCTTCTTCATGAACGATAAGATGAAACTATTCAAGGCCTTAATACCACCCACATGGTCAATTCAGAAAAGGCTTAAAATATGGAACGCCAAAGGGGTAAATAAGCATGATAATAATATTCAGAAGTATATCTGAAATCTGCATACGAAATATATGTAATGTAAATACATATGTGAAGATACATAAACATGTGCTATTGTTGTTGTTGACATAAACACGGCAACGTTAAATATATTGAGTATTTCAGTGAACACTATAGGCCAATAGTATGTGTATCTTTCAGAAAATTGTAAAAATGTATCAGTCTTTGAATGTTCTAAAAGTGCCCTTAAACCTTACTAGACATGAAGTTCCTATGAAGTTATTCGTAATTTTGTACAAATACTCACAATGAACATCATGCATACATTCATGAAAACACTGAAATGTTGTATAGTAGCATGGTAACAGTTTTTTGTTTTATAATAACCGTAATATCTTTTCACTATACACATATCTTTCAGAACATCACAGGAGCCATCCAAACATGACTTTTTTTTCTTTACATCATATCTGTATGATAAGTTTCGTTTCAATAGTTAATTGCTTATCCAATAAAGACTTAGCTCTTAGTATTGTCTCTTGACATTTCCTTGTTCTTAATACTTAAAGGAATCGTCTGGTGTGACAGACTGATTGATTGGCAGAATTACTGAACATTTTTTTGCATCCTTATAGGTCAAGAGAACTACCTCATAGGATATTGTGTTGTAAATATGTGAATTGTTAATTAAATGTTCTGATAATTCGTGTAAAGCATCCAGCGGTTTATCAGGTCAAAAAGTTAGGCCACCGGAACTGAACATGTTTTAGGAAAATAGAGTTTTATTTTGTGAATTCCAAACAACAAAGAATATTAATATCAAAGCAAACATTTTAAATGTACTATTATTCTAGGAGACACCAATTACAAGATTATCAGTCTAAAAGTAAAGCCTTCTATACAACATCTGTCACATGGTTACATCACCGGCCAATCAATGTGATACACATTTCTGGAGCAAGGTGACGCTTAGCCTGTCAAAATGGATTACATCTCAAACACATTTATCCCAAGGTAGGGAAAACAAATTGAGATGGGTTTTCAAATAACACTGTGAACTATTCTTTTGATCAATAAACCGTGTAAATTGTCTGACATATCCCTTTAAAGTAGGTTGAAGGGGTTGAACAATTGCTCTTTTATATAATAAGGACCACATTGAGTCTCCTCCTCACACGTATTGAGTTTCCAAAACTATTTATTTTCTCTCACCATAAAAATTCAGCAATGTAGAAAAGCGAAAGTGAATAACAAAGCAGTTTTTCTACTAGCACAATCTACATCTTCATGTAACAAACAGAGAGGGTGAAATGTCTACGAAATACAATGTACAATATATTGTACCTTAAAATCTTAACATGAACGAGTAGGACCATAAACATTGCCAGATAGCATGTTATTAATTTGTTCAATTAATTCATCGTGGCTTATGTCGGACATCTACTGTAATTTTCTTTTAACTTGTAGAGGTGAAAATAGTTTTAAAATGTCATCACCTGGTGCTGTTTTTCATATTAGTACATTATTATTGACTATGTTACACGTTGCTATCGGAGGAGTGTCTTTTCACCATGTTGCATTATTCGATTCAGTGATGTTTGATTGTTGCTGTTGTGAAACTCATGAACAGAGTTTCTGGAATTATGAAGGAGTTGATCTCTTTCTGGAAGACTCGCGTATTAATGAACGCTTTGTAGGAAGCCTACACGTCTACAGTAACTTTTCATTATTCTTCAATCATGTCTTGATAAAGCACGCTGGGATGTATGAATGTTCATGTGATGCAACTATCAAGGACAGGCATTTCCTTTTAGTCAAAGGTTTGTACTTCTTATAACTTAGACTTAAATTAAAGTCGCTTGAATGTCAATTGTTGTGTAACTATAGTATTACGTTTAATCTTTGGGAGAGTTAACAGTTAACAACTGAATTGTTATGAATTGTTATTAGGTTTATTCTCGGGGTAGTTAACAGTTAACAAATACATGTAAGAACTGTATTATTATGGATTGTAACTGGTTTTATTCCTCAGGGAATGTAACACTAAGACATTAATGAAACTGAGTGTTTTGTCTAGGTCAATCACAATACTAATACAGCACCCAAAACTTGACCGTGTTGCTATGGAGACTGATAATCGCGTAACAGTATTATAATTTGTGATGAGCACAAAAGCAACGTTTTGGGGCGACTGTTCTATAACTCCATTTCAGAAATGTATTGTTGCTGAAATTCCAAGAAAAATATATCAATCCCCTTTGTTCAGTGCAGTTCAGTTCAGTACAATTCACTTTCGTTATGTTTTGTTTTCATTCATATGAAAGGGGAGCTTTCTAACTACGATATGAATAAAATGACTTCAATTGGTTGTTGAACCGATTACTTTGACTTCAATAGATTATTCCCTCTGTTTAATTACATCGTGTTATGGCATGATGCCATCTTGTAAAACATGAGTGACTGGAAATGCAGACAACACAGCAGATATCATAAAACACGGCATCTCCCTATTTGATCAAGCAGTACAATAGTTACCATATTTAAGTTAATGCTTACTAAATACATACAGACAGATGAAACACTGCTTCTCACAGTCCAGTGATTTTTAATGTAATCTTTCAGGAGGTAACAACTTTTTGTTGTTTACAAAGTTTGATCATTTTGAGCTGCGGTTCGCATTTTGAAACAATTCCTTTTTGGGACTTGGTGTTTGTACAATACTGTCAAAATGAGAAAAATAACTCCTTTTTAAGCAAGTTTAATAACATTGAACAAATGTCATGTTTTTTCAAGTAAAGACTTCTCTGAGAAATATTAACACTAACGCATTGATGTTATTGTTCTGTTTGCTATTGGTTAGTGTGTAATAATTGCTCATGTGTTAAAAGGCATTGTAACATAATGGAATGCGACATATTCCTTCGGAGTAAAAGACATGAACTGGAATTTCCTGGTCATGACTATAGAAGGGGCTATCCCAATTGACAGTCTGAGCTCATTCTGGGATATGAACAATTTGGAAGACCTTTTAAATTTCTCCTGGATGAGAACCCTACCTCAACTTAGCAGTATCTTGAATCGACCTTACAGTTGCTAGGATTTATTTGCTAATAATGCCACAGCTTGTATACACTCGTTCATAGCTCTGTTGAGATAGTGTGTGAATGGACAGATCATAAGTGGGAATAAATGTTGAACTTACTTCAAGGTCCCATATCTCTGTAATCAGCCTTTTAGTTAGTCCATAACCGTACTCGCATTTTGGTATAGTTGCTTGTACTCGAAATCAGACTTGTGTGGGTTTTTTACTTGTACTCATCCTGATGGATTAATACTCGTGCTCGAGGTGTTCCGTCATCTAATATACACTATATTGCAAACTTAAGTTCATATACTCGTACTTAGCACTTTGCACTCTTATGTGTTCTCATATCAACAGGAATTTTATTTGTACTCGTATGTATGTTGTTGTACTCGTAATACAAGTCCGCCGTGGAGAGACAACTTTGGGTTCTATCGTTTAATGACAAGTGCTGAAAATAGTAAAGTTGCCTCTATTTGTACCCCACCCCATACCCACACCACCTATGGATTTGTGCTTGTACTCGGGGCATCTTGGAATCTATTTTAAACTATATTACAAAATGAAGTAGCCTACTCATATACTCGCCCTTAGCACATTTTAATCGTATGTTAACTAATATCAACGGGAATACTAATTGTCCTAGTACGGTTCTCAGCCTCGTGGATTTGTACTCGTGCTTGTACTAGATGCATTTTGTAATATATTTACCAACCTATGAACTCGAAATCGCATCTATATATAGTTCCTTTAACTGATACTCATATCCAACTATCATTCTAACAGTGCTTTTCCTCATGCTGCTTATTTTAACTACAAGTCTGTCCCAAAGTCTATGTAAAAACGAAAATAAATGGGTAAACACACCACCCATCCGTTTGTATTTCATTTTCATTTGTCTTCCAATTCAACAACAGATATATTTTTAGTTAACGAAGTATTGTTAACAAGCCTACTCCGCACTACTTTCAGTATCTAATTGCTATAAAGGAAATGTTTTGATGGAGCGTGTTTCATACTTTCTGTCACGCATCGCATAAAGCCTTATTATGTGAACCTACGTGATAGTGAACTAAACTCTCTTACACTTAAAAATACTTATCGTGGCTAATCGTACGATTCATTGCTAAACAGTTAAAGCTTACTGTTAGATTACACTTAGGTATTAACTCTGTACATTTTATCTCTCTCAAGCAATTCGATTTCTATCAGTACGGAAATAGGGAACAAAATGAATCAAATAATCTTGTCTTTACTGTCTGCTTACATTGTGAAACTTAGCTTTGCAGAAAACAAAACATTTAAAGTTGATTCTAGTTTATGGGATACTGTTCATCTAAACAACTGTTGTAACGAATCAGTGGGAAAGCATATTTGGAAATTTAACGATAAAGTTATTTTTGTGAATAAGTTTTCTTTTGTACCAGATGTCCTCGAGAATGGAATTTTGTTGTCCGACAACTTTGATTTGACTTTGAGGTTACTTAACTTTTCTTTCGAAGGAAGATATGCCTGCGCATGCCAAGAGATTAACTGGACGGAATATGAATTGAAAATTAAAGGTGTGTTTATAATTTAAAATAAATATACTATTACAATGTCTGATATGTTAGTCTTATTAGTAAAAGAACGAATGTTTTATCAAATAATTAGTTAGTAATTTTTACTTTGGTTAGTAAAGTTGGTGTAGCTAAATTGCGTTTAATGTCTTCCAAGAATTTCCTTCAAGTATTCTTTCATTACATGGGCATATTAGTAATCCAGCAACAGTTTGCAGTTCTTAGGTTTCATACGTTTTTGTCAATTCCCAATACCGACCGACTAAAATAAACTTAAAAGAACATACTCCATTATAAAACATCAAGCAAGTGGTTGGTCGGAGTTTAGCTCCACTGTTGGAAAATGTTCAGCTGAAGTAATTTGATGTCATTCAAAAACAACTATTTGTTGAAAGTGAAGGAAGGTGCCTCCCTAGATGAAGCAAATTGACATTAATATATTCAAATTGATTTTAAGACGGACAACGTTTGGTATTGTTTGATCACAAGTATAATCATGTAACGATACCGTGTAGTATCGGCCTATATACGAATATTGCCAGGGAGCAGCAGTTACGAGGGACCTTTAAATAAAGTAAACTAGATAATGTGGTTACAGAAATGTCTTGCAAATGTCTTAATCAAATATCATATGACTTGATTTTTAAATCAGTACACGAAATTACGTAAATAACGTCGTGAGTCATAATACACTGTTGCTAAAAATATTCATTAATTTCCGAAAGAAAAAAAAATGTTGCATTTTTCAACTGAAGCATTCTTTCATTTCATTTGCATATTAGTAATTCAGCAACATTTTATAGTTCTGCGATTTCATGATGTTTGTCAATTCCCAATAATGACGGATTAAATTAAAGTGAAAGAACATACTTCATTATAAAACATCAAGCAAGTAGCTGGTCGGAGTTGAGCCCAACTTGTGGAAAAGTTTCGCGGCTGGTTTTATTTTATTCAAAATCAGCTATTTGTTGAAAATGAAGAAAGGTGTCTCCCTTAGATGAGGCAACTTGAAAATTAATATATTCAAATTGTTTTCAAGGTGCCCAAATTTGTGGTATTTTTTTGAAAACAAGTATAACTATGTAACGACATCGTGTAGTGTATATACGAATATTGCAAGAGTGCAGAAGGAGTTAAGAGGGACCTTAATATTTATGTTAACTACATAAGGTGGTTACAGAAATGTCTTGCAAACATAAAAGTACTGCTTCATAACCCACATGTATAAAGGTAAGTTAACGCTTATGTATTTGTGTAAGAGATATTTTATTACAATAGGAATTACAATAGGCTGAGGTCGAAGGAGCAATGATGACTAACAAAGAGATTGTGTTCTTTATCCAAAATATATGAAAACAGTTTGTAAAATGTTCGCTAACTATCAATTGAGTTATGTTTTGTGGGTCACGTTGGCCCTTGATACGTCTTATTAGGCGTTTACTATGAAACAAAGAACATAACATGGTATGTACGTATAGAGGTGAATTAAAACGGGTTCTTTTCAGTTCCAATGAATATCATTTCAGTGCGTGCAATTATTAACTTGTTAGTATTGTTCTCAATTATTCAAATCCATGACAAAACAATTCTGTCTCTAACTTTAAAATGTTTTTTTGAAAGATTCATGGTCAAAGTCGTTAGTTTGACTGTAATGTATTATTATTAAAATATTGCGGAAACGTTTATATTCATGATGATAGTAATATACACAAGAGGCAGTTGTAGAGTGAATTGATGACAGTAGATGACATGTAACAATATTCGTATTTTGTTTTAATTTTAGTATGTATATATATATCAATTTATTTGGACTCATTCATATCTGAAACCTTTACACCGTAATACATGAAGTTTTTAATAAAGAGAGAAATAAATTACAAAAATAATAATAGAACACGAAGAAGAATGTGTTTTTGACCAAAATGGGAGCAGTGTATATTTAATTCTGAAGTATGGATAAAGAAGTTGACAAACACATAGACGCATGGGTGCATATTCCTCAGATAATACCATTTCTCGTTTTCATTTATCAAATTGTGCATTTGATAACTGTGTCAAGAGAAATGTAAGTGATGCTATTATAAGGCATGACATAAACCAAAAATAAGATTCATTGTTATAGAATAAAAGGCAAATATAAGTGGATAACATATTGACACGCTCAGACTGAAACAGAAGTTAGAGAGTAAATGGACACAGTTGATTACACATCCATGAGACAGAAGAAAGAGTTCGGAACATGTGGTCCCTGGGCTTTTTTTTATCATACATTTGGTTCTGTTAGATACATAACGTTACTCTCCTATTGTTAATTATTAACTTTCGAATCATAGAATCCCAAGTCGCACAATTAAAAAGGCTAGAGAATATTGGTAAGAAACAAAACAAAGAAGAAATAAAGATAATTCACAATGAAACTTCAGTAACTCGATGAATGTTTCGTCGAACTGATTAGGCTTGATAAATACATTTCTCATTTATAAGATTTACTGATTTGTATTACTTAATTGAGCTCCATATATATGGCGAGCGGTACATGGAAAGTGATCTATTTTGGTATTTACATAAAAGGTCGTTACAACTCTGTGACCTCTTCTTCGTTATTTCTGACATTGTGACTTTTCAATCTGAAATGATGAACAAAATAATAGTAATTAAAAATATGCACAGAAAGATACAGAGCACGAAAATCTGAAATCACTGGCTGTTCTCCACATGGCCACATTTACCTGTTTTGGCGCTCATTGAAGTGATGGATCTGTGAAAAGAGAAAAATAATAACATTTGCTGGTTTATTAGTAGATCAAGTTTTCTGATTTCCCTATCCCTCTGATTCTGTCCATTGGCTATTTATATGACATCACTTTGTGCCATTCCATTCATGTGTACATACATTATCAAAAGAACAATGTACTAGCTGAAATAGACATTTCTACAAAGTATCGCCTGTAATTGTCTTTGTATTATACTATAATTGTCTTTCGGAAGATATCCTACTGTAAAAGCAGTTCCCTTCTAGAGTTAAACTTTCATTAGTGCCTAAATTGATGACGAAAAGTACGATACCAATCCTCCCGAAACTCATAGTTAGTACAGTAACTACTGTTCATGTCCTGTAACAAATGTTACCGTGTTATGAACACAAAGTATTAATTACTGATGCACGGTTGTGGGACTTGAACAGTAGTTGCTGTACCAACTATGAGTATCGGCTGACCAATCGTATGGATACATACGGTAGGTGTTCAAAAATAGAAAGATTGACCCACTAAAAATTAAAAGAAGATTTCTATCAAGAACTGCAATGCAGAACAATTGTTTCAGGATTCCCTCAGTATCGAAAATAGTCACATATCAATCACTTGCCATTTCATTAAGAGTTTATTTCTTATTCTTGTAGACTTTTTCTAATAAACTGATTCTAAAGGTAAATTCTTTTAGCGATATAATTATTACCTCTCGTTGGTAGTCGTCATCGGATAGTTTTCTTCCATCGTTTGTCTGAAATGGATATGATCGAAATGATATGATGAGAACTGTCGTATAGGATATATTATTGGGAGAAGTGGGAAAATCTGGTATGTATTTCATGCTTGAACAGGTACGAACCAAAGTACAACATATATCTGGAAAAGGCTGCAGCTTCCGGGGCCTCGTCCCTGGACCCCCCCTCCCCCCCCCCCAGCAAAGAGCTCTTTCCACTTGGAGCCTCCCCTCTCCATATAACCAGCTAGTAGGAATAGACCCTAGTACGAAATACCCCCTACACCTCTGATAAATCTAATCTGATTTGATCAATTGAAAATAAAAACGGTAAGTTATGTATACGACTGTAAAACTTCGTGCATGCCAATTGATTTTGAAGATGTTATTTTAACGTAATTTAACTACCGTGAAAAGGGGTAACTTTGGCAGGTTTTAGGCTTATTTGTCGAATAAATAAAGAGTATAATAATAAAAAAAAACACGTTTCTTATGTTTAAAATGAACATTGGCATTCTTAGATATTTATATGGATCAAATTTGATGTAAATATGTGGTGTTCTTAAAACTTATGTGATAAGTAACCCCCCCCCCCCCCAAAAAAAAATGATTTTTACATTTGGGGCAACTTTGGCAGGTATATACTTAAACAATTGTATAAAAAAAGAAGGAAAAAAATATTCAATCAATTTTTTGCAAAAGTTTATTTTTTGGACATTGAGGGGCTGGGATTCGAAGAAAAACTCTCAAAACCAAAAATAATATTTAGAGCGGCAATGGGAGCTTGCACAATATTTATGCAAATTAGCACATTATTTCCTAATTTCAATTGTTTACAAATTATTTCAAATAGTATCTATCATAATAATCATGTTGGAAAAATGTTCTACCCTTTATACCCCCCAAACACCACACGAATATATCACAATATTGAAACACTGTCGAAAGTAGAGGGCAGTCGGTCGATTTAATAAAACCCCTTAACTGCCAATATTCCCCCGGGTGCCAAAGTTACCCCGTTTTACGGTATCCACTTGGTGAAATTATTAGTAATACTGACCTCCCATTTACCAGATTGACCGAGACGGTAACGCGAGCCGGTTGAAGGAGACCACCAAATGGTAAGATCTAGTTAGGAATATTGAGATTAATTTCCATAAAAGAAACATGTTTGGAAAATGTGTACATTAACGCGGTAACATTTATTTTTAGGATAAAAATATAAAATATTAGAACTACGGTATCTCTCACGACCTCTTTCACGTTATAACAACTTTAATATACATTGTTTGACCTCGTAGTAAAATGCATGATGTTCATTAATGCAAAAAAAAAAAAAACGCCAGTTGTTTTACAGGTTAAGACAATCAGTCGATTTTTATCTATTACATATGGTAAAGTTATAAAATACCTGTAGACTTTTGCTGAATTTTCCCCACATACTGTGGCAGAATGCATCGGTAGAACCTAATATAGAAATTAAAATAGAGTCTTGTTTCATCTTAATGCTATGACAATCTTTCTAAAACTTTGGTTAAAAAATTGGCCATAGCATAACTTGGCATGCTTTCTGGTCACATAATCTCGAGTTTCCTTCTGTGTCAGAGGAGCTCTGTGTGGGAAAATTGCTAGTTGTGATTTAGACATTTACAGCGGCCATGAAACAATTTAGAGATCATTTGAAGTAGATCAAAACTGAAACATATTCAAATTGGAAAAAAAAAGCACAGATTGTTGTAATTAGAAAGTTAGTCATTTCATGCGAATAAACATATTTGTTAAACAAAATTGCTTATTACTTCAAGAATATTTAGATGAAACTAAAATCCCTTAGAGAAAATTTCAATATACGGGGCCAATTATGACATTCGTATTTTTTAAATGATATGAACTTCATAAGCCGAAATAACTTCATGAGTTATGAAAATTAATGGCATTGCCTCGGATATGGAAACACTGTCATATTGTAATGATAGGTGTTTGACATAGTTTGCTTCTTTTATGTTACCAATTTAAGAATATCTCAATTGTCGAATTTCATAAGCCACTCTTTGTATTTTGCTGAGGCGTTGAGGATATAAACACACTTAGTATTTGCGATGAAATACTATAATGACACGTCTTATCCATGCCCTAGTTGCTAACTAGATTCCAGAAAATGTCTATTTATTGAAGGAATAACTTACCCTAGGGTCTTAAGTCCGTCGCAACGTTCTGCAAAATTGACAATTTCCTGGGCTCTTGGGATGGCCACTTCTTTTCCATCTTCGTAAAGTACCAATTCATTGATGGAACTCAGGTTAGGAAACGGGATATCAGAACTCAGGACGAGACTCGCTAGATTTAGATCGACCGCCTTCACACAATCATAGAGTTCAACCCTTGTGACCTCAATCTTGAAAAAGAAAGCAAATGAATGCTAGTTGGGTTCGATACATAACTCCTGATTCAACCAGGTTACAAAAGCATCGCAAAAAGGTCGCCGATTCCAATAATAAAGATAATAAATAAGCAAATATCACATTAGTATGAACGAATCGAACTTCCAGAGATATAATCGACGTTGCATACACAATTACTAGGCTTACAAAATGTGTAGCATTATAAATAGAAATGATGGAAGAACCACGACTTGCCAAGGGCTTACACGCGTCTACCCTCTATAGTACTGGAAAGTTTAGGCTAGGCTTTTTTTTTGGGGGGGGGGAGGAGGGGAGAGGGTTGGTCCCGGGAATTTCTGCAGTACTTTGTATCCATTCCACCGATCATTGTATCAAAATTAAGTTTGAGTTTTTGAAACTTATAATAAGCTATTTGATACAAATTACAAGAATGTGCTCTGCTTATCCTTACATCGTTACTGGAAGCCATCTCCAATAGCTGCACCGTAGATCGTTGAAGTAGCTTGCTGTCACTTCCACTAAAGATAACGTCATTACCGCATATCTTTCGTATGGTGTCGAGAACTGTTTCTATTCTGCCGGTTTGTTCCAGGAAACAAAGAATTGTAAACTTTTCTCCATCTTCGAGATTGTTAACGTATGCGATGATCTTTTCGGCCGCTTCAGGATTAAGTCCACAAGCAAATCGGAATACGTATTGTATGTCAAATGGGTTCAATCCTTCCAACATGGCGGCATCATTTATCACATGTTCAGCTAGATGGTGCGCTGCGTACCATTCGCAAAAAAGCTTATGGCAAAATCTCACCTCCATCTTGTATTGAAAGAGACTGGACAGTCTCGAAGAAAGTTCATTGTATGTACTGAGCACCTCTTCCTCAACTAAAATTCCAACTTTAATGTAGTATGAGTAAAATCCTCCACCTAGCAGGTCTACCAAGGCGTCCTTATCCCAAACGATTTTCTGGGATTCCCCTTTCAACGCATCGAAGGCGACTTCATCAAGTTTCTTATGGTCTGTTTCAAAAGTCGTCATATGCTTGCCACGTGACTTATTTCGCAGATGTGCATGGAAACACTCGATAACGTAACGAAAGCAAGTCGATACTGACTTAAACTTTTGAAACTTTTTGTCTTCATATGACATGTGAGCAAACATCACGTAGAACAATGGAACCTGACATAAGTCACTCAATACTGCATTTTCGCTCAAACGAAGACGGATCCTGTCGGCCTTTAACGGATCAGTTACCACTGCCTTTTGGATGTAAGAAGTTTGCGCACTGGTATTAAAACCAACTAATCTCATTCGCTTAGATTGCGGTGCGTATTCCTTCGGCAAACAATTTGATCTTGTTGTTAGTATTACACAAGCCTCACCGAACATTTCTCCCTTTATGATATTCGTGACGTCAGATATGACATCGCCCTCTTGATCCGGATACTCATCAAATCCATCTAAAATAATCACAATAGACGAGCAATTTTGAAGCAAATGTTTGATTTCAGCCTCCGTAAAGGGTGAATCTAAGGGCAGGATAAATTGTCTTATTGCCTGTGATATAGATTTGACGCCGCCTAACTGCCTTAATCGAAGGAAAATGACAACCTGTACGTATCGCAAAGGAGATGGCGATATTCCTTTACACCAATCATACAAGAGTTGTAGGGAAAGAGTTGACTTTCCATATCCAGGTTCTCCTTCAAGAATGATTCTAGCAAAGCGATTGACGGCATTCTTCAAAATGTCGTGGTATGATTTCAATTCTACCCATTCATCGTGTGACTTCATTGTCTGTATTCCACTTGCAACAAACACTTGGTTGATACAATACATTCTGTCCCGGATGTAGGGCACTGGGCACACTGCGTTATACAGACCTTCATATCTGATTTTAAGTTGCTGTACGAAGCGTTGCATTGCATCTGCCATACAAATGAATCAATAATATGTAGACAAGCGAGCAGTTATCGTTACAAAATTGTCTTTCTCAATTAATACTGATCAAAGTATTTTGTACTGTGAGATGAAACCATTGGTAGTCTTGGTATTTAAGATATTTATAGACTTATATTTACAGATACTTATATGGTTTTAAGTTTCCGAAGGTACAAGTCAATGTTTTAGTACAAATGTGTGTACATATATTACTTGAAGACAATTTCCATGTAAAAATTAAATATTAAGAAAACAATGTTCACCTACCTAAACTAACCTCGGGCAACATTTGTATTTGCTGTGAAGAAAACCAGACTAAATATCATGAATTAGTGCCATAGGTTATTGGCGATTTCTCTTGTGAATTGGCGTCAATCTTTGTTAATTAAGTATTAAGTATTTCTAGGAAATCCTACCAGAGATACAAACAATTTACTTAACGAAGAATATTAATAAGACCGAAATCTTCGTCTACGCAATACCGATTAAATAATCTTATTAAAAATTGCATGAAAATGTCGGTTCATCAACAGTTAAACATTTAAACGTTTGCAATAATAACATCGTAATATTTATCTGTAATAAATAGCAAAGGAATAAGAAACAGTTAAATATGCAATCGTTCCTATCCGAGAGAATAACATTAATTCATAAAATATTAATCTTAACAGCTTGTACTGCTATTGAAAAATTCAAGTAGAATTCATCGCTTTCATAACAAGAATAGGTCGTAAGTTAATGACAATATGAACCGCACCTCATCTGTATCACCCGAACGATGCCTGGAGTTATTTGACTTCGTGTTTCCTTTTGCTGTAGGGAAATTATGATATGCAGATTAAAATGTAGCCATGCCTACCTATTATAATTCATGTACATGGCAACATAGCAATAGTCATTAAATATTTAAGTAAGACCATCAATAATGTGTTTGCATCGTATTGAAGTGGGTATATTTTATTACATACCAGAGTAGACGGTTTAGTTTGTACAATTTATGGCACTTCATGTTTGTTTGTAACTAGAATAGTCCCTACACTGTATTTATGATTATGTCTGGTGGTTTCGAGCATATATCGATATCATGTTAGAAAGAATACATCACTACTGTATCAGTGTAGTGCGTTAACGTGAAAAGAAAATGGTTAATAAACAGTTTAACGAAACTATACAATTTCAGCTTTATCATCTCTACTCAGACTGCTGAACCGACTGCTGAAAGTTTATTAAGTGCAATTACCTTTAAGCTTCCATAAACAACATGATCCAATCAGGATAAACACAGGCAGAAGCACGATTAACCACAGAAAGTTGAAGTCATCAGCAAAGTTTGGCCTCGATGTAACTGTTAACGTAGCGTCAGTTGCAATTGCTATTTTAAGAACGATAAAAAAAACACACGTGACTGAGATCAGAGCAAAAGAACAATAAATAAGAGAACAATAGAGGAAAAAGAGGGGAAAACAACAACAAACAACATACAATACATAACAACAACAAACGACAAACCAAGACTACAGAATACAAATCACAGAAAGATAACAGTACCAAAAAGACAGGAAGATGTACACCACAGAGGGTTTGGTTAACATTGTAACAAACATATCTAAAGTTGTTAGATTTCGAAAATAAGATTGAAACACATTTTACTTATTAGTAGCTTCATCACCTCTCAACTTTTCTAAAAAATAATCTTTGCGAATTAATAGTTGAATCGAATAACACATTGCTATACAGTATGGCTGATATTTGTGTTTATTCTAAGAAAGTAATGGACGACTCACGTAGACTATACTGCAGGTCAAACCGCGCCGGTGCATCAAATAAATCACTATTTGAACCAGTAATGCTGCATTCGATAGTGATCCTTGATTCGACTTTAGGTGATTTTATTTCATATTGTGACGTCAAATATACGTCAAATAAATCTCCTCTTCTATCGGTTGTTGTATCATGGCCTGTGAAGGTGATTTGTTGAGATGAACTTCCCGTCACGATCTCCTTCCATTCGAGTTGAACCTTTGGACGGATTCCTTCTACTTTGCATGTGAAATTCCCACTTCTTGCGCTTGTGTCAATAGTACAGTATTGGTTTGGATTGCATCCAACCACAACCGGAAAAGCAGGTACTGTGATGTTCAAAAATATATACATTTATATATACATTTATGGATATATATATATATATATATATATATATATATATATATATATTTCCTATATGCTACCCTGAGTAGCTGTCTACACCCGAAATATGTTTTGATTTATTGAGCAACGTGAGATATGGGATATTTTTACAATAAGCAAATTCACACAAAACTGGTTATTTTTACAGCTGAAACTGTCGTTGGTTTTTACTATGCATAGAATAGTATGCTACTTACCGTATACTTCCACGTTATAACTCCTCACTTCTTCACTGATTCCATCGCCTGAAACACAACTGTAGATTCCTTCGTGTTTGATATAAACTCCCGGGATAATCAAAGAACCATCTGTTCCCAATTGATATTCATCCGTCAGTGAAAAGCTTGCGACCACTTTAACATTGTAAAGTGCGTACTGAATGACATGGCTCGGACTCTCTGCATCTTCCTTATAGTTCCAAATTGTCACTCTTATCTCTGATCTTGAACAAACTAGATCAGCAGTTGTTCCTTCTTTGAAATATATTTGCTTTGGTTGTACAGACGGTAGATCGTAGTCTCCATTTTGAACTAACATCAAGTTTTCCTTCTCTGGCAATAATCCTATTTTACCAATTTCCGAACAAACCAGTAAAGCCACCATTGCAGAATGACGAAACAAATTAGTTCCGGAGACAACAGTTGAGAAAGTTGCTTGGTTTATGGTGACGTTAGTCACAGAGGTAATGTTCTGGTCACCAAAGGCTGTTCTTACTGTCCATCTTAAGTCTACCACTGGCCTAGCGTTGAGAACAGAACATTGCACCGTTGAGTCTTCATGTAGTTGTGAGAAACAAATTTCTTGTTCGCTGTCACAGTTACTAATGTAAGGACTCGTCTGCAGTGGATGGACTAATACAATTAAACAGAAGACAGCAAATAGTTAAACAATGACCGTAGCATTCTTTCTGGTTAAACTGCAAGTTTTTCTCTTAACATTATGTGGAATTATTACTTTTATTGCATAAATCATTGCTAACTTCGAAAAGTAATTTAAAAATCAAAACCAGTTCTTACAGCTTATTAATGTTGGAAAGCAGTTAGTATGTTATGTTATATTGTTAAATTTTCTCTGAAAAACAAACACATTTTATCATGTATCATAACTAATGAATATATTTCAAGTAACCCAAGATTAAGGATGACTAAGTTTGTTTACAAGAAATAAGCTAAATTCTACGGTCGACTTTATGTAACCCTTAATCCAACATCTTAAATATTATGATCACCATTCCGTGTTATTAGTTGAATTACGATAGCCTCACTATCAATTACGTTTACAAGTTTTCTATCTTGGAAAAGGTAACTGTACAAAGCATCGCAAGGTTCCAAGGTGAGGATATAACACAGGACTACACAGACACATGTTTGTTGGTCGAGATCCAGATTGTAATTGTCTCCTGTATTTACTATCAGGCCAGTGTTACAATACAGCGGATTGGGTATTTATTAGCATATAGAACTTTTTATTACCTAATTAGTTTGGCACAACTATACTTAAAGATACAGGATGTTCTTGAATATATAACAACATGTTGCTAATTGTCATGAAGGATATGTAAACCCAAATTTATATAATTGCATTAGGAACACTTACTTGTTGGGATAACTTGTACATAGTGTTCAACAATGTCACTAGTGGCAGACGTCAATTTATAAACGGTGAATGTCTGTTCGTGAGTGATGCTCACACTATTTATAATCAAAGACCCGTTGCTATGTTCAATATCAAACTCTCCTGAAACGTAACCGGTTCCAGTTGTTCCACTTTTCTGTAAATTTATAATTGGCTCCTTGTTCTGATGATCGGGTGAGTTAAACCAAACAATGGCAAAGAAATCATCGCGAAAGAAACAACTGATCATGCCAGATCGTCCAACCTCAAGATACTGTGGTGAGATGCAACCCTCGCCATCTATTAAGCCTGCATATCATTGAGATGAAAGACAGCACACATGTTGATACAAAGTGAGTGAATTTGTATTACTATCTGCTTTAGATATACCAGATCTACGACTTACGAAATGGCCAATTCGCAGTTGTCGCTATCTGTTGATTCCATACTCGATAGTCAACATTATGAGCAATAAAATGACATTATAGGAACATTAAAATGAAAAATATTGGAACATTTAATCAGAATATATATTTCAAAATGACCCGTCATGATAAAACCATGCATAATTTTTACAAAACAAAATATGTTGTATTAAAATGTAGAATAATGGTGTATGATATCTTGCTTGTATTGATATCTATCGATGATATATATCGATGATTTAATATTAATTCGCTCTGTCACAGCGGATAACAAAATGCAGCTTTGAACAGAGAAGACATAGTATTTTGATATCTGTGTAAAAGGAAATTATTCATCAAATATTGATTCAATATAAAATTTATCTATAGACTAACATTAATATACCATATTTGTGCAAATATTATTTACTTTGCCATTCTTCATTTTAAACCACTTTTTTGACGTGAAATTGATACGAAAGTGGTATCAATAGACTTGGTCAGAAATTTAACTAAAAGGTTCTATAAATACAATCTTCCATGGGATTTCAAGTAGGATTTTGCAATTTTCATTCTCGATTGTAAGAAAGGCTTGGTGTTTGGCCTGACAATAAAACGAGCCATAAAACAAACCGGCATTCCACTTTGTTCAACAAGTAAATTGAATATTAACTCACCATTTGTAAAGGCAATCGACAAAATGAGTACCGTAAATGGTATGGTAAGTTCCATTGTTGTTATTAAAGCTTTTTATAGACACATCTGCATAGAGAAATAGTAAGTAGAAATACTGAATTGCGTCAACTTTATTGTTTTTGAAAAATATCGAAAATTCCCATACTTTATGTATAATATGACTAATAGCCTACTTCAGGTTTGACGCCAGGCATCGCGGGTTACACATGTAGGAACAGTAAGCTATTTACTGTGCTGGTTTTATCGGTTCTCTGCTAATCAACGACCTTTGGACTTATATATGATATTTCTGCAATATCATGTAACACGTCATATAGTACTAATTGCTACTTTCGATTTGAAATATCTTTGTTGAGTTGAATGTCTGTTTTTAAGTTGCTAACAGTGGCACGAATTGGTTACGTCCTGCCTAATCTTGAATCATAATTACAAGTGCCATACGACCTATTAATGTTTTGGAATTTGTTGAGATGCTTTGCTCGCTTAGATAATAATTTAGCTACTTCCATTTGTATCCTCAAGTCGGTACAATGATCATATATATATATATATATTTATATATATATATATATATATATATATATATATATATATATATATGTATAATTGAGTTGTGAAACACATTTAAGGAACTCGTCCTAAAAGGTGTTATGATAATCATTATTCTTGAGGCAAAGCATTACAATAACAAAACATTGAGCATCACTACAAAGTGTTAAATATTATCACCAAGAACACGTGCAATCTTCTATACAAGTCTGTCATACACACATTTATTTCAAATCCTTCATGTGTATGTACTTTGAATAGTTTTTACAGAAGTTTTTGTATATTTGTTTAATAGCTATGCATGTCCATACTTCCAGTATCCCTTATGTATGTTGTTCTTCCTTGCAATTAATTAGAATCCACTTATCACATTACCCTCATAAGTCCCTCCTTAACTTCCAGTATCCCTTATATATGTCGTTGTTCCTTCCAGTCTATTAGAATCCCCTTATCACATAACCCTCTTAAATCCCCTCCTCAACTTCTAGTATTCCTTATATTTTATATTTAGTATCCCTACAAATTTAACATTGAATGTATTCAGTTTACTTACCTTAAAATCTCGTTTCAGTGAAGGAATTAGTAGTCGTTTAAGTCTTCAACTGTTATTCTGATATCCTTTGATAAACGTGTTAAGTTGTTGAGTTTCATGTCAACCTGGTACATATGTAGTATAGGATAGTATAGGAAAGTATATAAAGATCACTACACGTACAACACACTTAGTAATACATATACATAACGTTTGCAAAGCGGGTCCAAAGATCACCCAGACGGTTCGTGTGTTATCTGCATTACTTATATGTTAAACTTTGTACTCATTCAATTCGTAGTACAAGTCATTGAATGAAAAAGGCGGCAATATCGTTATAACATTTAAATCTGATTTTTAAGACACCAAAACGATACAAATAACATTAGAATGGTTTGAATTCAGCTGATGCTGAGGAGATAGCTGACAAACAAATAACTTTATTGAAGTATTACCAGCTTATTGTTGATATGAAATAGGATGTGATTTGGAACATGAATAAAATAGAGCAAAAATAGCAAAAGGTCTAGGACCAACTCGCTTGAAACAACGAAGATAATTAGTTATTTAATTTATTCCTGGTTTAATACATTCCTGTTTTACAAATTGCAGTGTACATTGATATGCTTGCTGTTAAATATATTTGACGTCACGTCCATTTTAAATTTAAGTCTACATATTGCATTGATTGGCCATTTTAAAGCATATACATCAACGTTAAATAAAGCCATGCATATTTGATTTTACTCTAATCTCTAACTATAAATATTCTTTATCATGTCTTCGACTTATAAATAATAAAACCAACATATATTGAAATAGTGAATATATATAAGTAATGGTGTAATCGATAAATATTTCATTGCAAGTTTGTTCCAGATGAAACTTTCTCTTTTACTTTACCTAACGTCATCTTCCTTAAATAAGGCCAAAATTCCTGATAAGCGTTTTCCTTGTTCATCTTACCAATACAATTTTAAATGCAATTCAATTCTCGCAGAGCTAAAGTTTAGTTGAATTACTAAAATGAGTTTCAAGTTTGACTGACTTACGGTAGATCAAAGTAAATCTATTACATAATAAATCATAGCAAAAATATAAAATATCTGCTCAGATATACTAACACTATAAATATATAGATATACTAACTTTTTACATATAAATAAATATACTACCTCTTCAAAGAGATATAGATATATAGATAAACTAAAACTATAAATATATATAGCTATACTAACACTTTGTATATATATATATATATATATATAAATACATACACACACACACATATATATATATATATATATATATATAGAGAGAGATAGAGAGAGAGGTGGAGAGAGAGAGGTGGAGAGAGAGTTGGTTGGTTGGCGTCTACCTTGGCGCAGAGTGCTCTATGTCCAGTGGACAGAGCGGAATATATGTTGATACTAGTTGAGACTAGTGGAACACTAGTAGTTGTAACTCGGAGTTTCACGCGTTATAGCGATCGTCAGACAACTGGTAGCTTCACGATAAGATATGATATGCCTCGTATTATGCTTCCACCCGAAGGTGCTTCAGCAGACTAAGGAAATCCTTAGTCGGAAATTATTGAGCTTCCAAGTTTTTGTGCGTGGAAAGACACCGGCGAATCTCGCCTTCTCTTTTCGAATAGTGCCCTGAAGTAACGAGGCAGGGGTGTGTAGTCCTGCTCCCGGGACCGCAATTTAACGTCCCCTCCGAAGGACGTGAGTACCGCTTCCCACGTGTAGCCACTTTCCTACCACGAGAAAGGAGCGGGTGAAAATTGGTGTCAGTGTCGACACCGAGGTTTGAACCAGGGACCTCAGGTACTGCAGACGTGCACTCTCCCGTTCTGCCACCTCACCGCTCTTCGTAGCTTCACGTTATGCTCCATGAATATATAGGTTCCTCGTGTTTTGCCGGGGATTATAGAATTGTTGGTGTATTGTTCTGCCGGTGTATTCTGTTTTGCGTCCGTTCTGTTGGTGGGTTTGTTAGAATTTCTTCGGTGTTCGGCTGTTGGTGTATTCTCTTTTGCGTCCGTTCTGTTGTTGGTTTTTTTTGCCTTCCTTCGGTGCTCGCTCCTTAGTTGTGTGTGGTTCCCTTGACGGTGTTTGGTGGTTGGACTGGAGTTGTTTATTTGGACCTTTTCTTCGTGGCGGCACTTCGATATGAGCTCTGCGTTTGTTCAGGAGGGTCCGTTTGTCTGCGTTGATAATGATGAGTTTTTCAGTGAGACAGAGGTTGCACCGCTTCGACTCGTTGTTGTAGGCTTTGGCTCTGCTGGCGATCGACCAATTGATAGTGAATGGCTGGTTGTTCTGTTTCAGCTGCCAGATGTGCTTCGAGAGTTCCGTTGCGTTTTGGTGTTTTTCGTGGTTGAGCGACATCTTGTGGTTACCGTATCTGAGCTTGAAAGGGGGTTCCGTTAGGCCTATGTATGTCTTGCAGTCGTCGGTGGTTCTCACTTCAGCCTTGTATATGATGTTTGATGCCTGGCAGTTTCTATTTAGCGGGCATGTGTCCTTTTTTCGGCAGTTGCAAGCTTCCTTTTCTTTCGATGTGTGGGTGGTAGATATACGTTTGTTGTGTCCTTTGATGATGCTGGCGATGTTGGGCATGCAGCTGTAACTGACTTTCATGGTGTTTCTGTTGAATATCTTGTGCAGTTTCGATGTCTTCGGGAAGTGTTTGTTGATGAGCTTCAGGAATGTGCCTCCTATGTTCGTGGCTACGTTGCTGCTAAAGGGTGGGTTGAACCAGATGATGTTGCGCCTTCTGTTTCGGTTGTTCTTGGTTGGTTGGTGGGCGATGTATGAGAGACCCTCGGTGTAATTACTT